>NW_027122016.1:0-95065 GCF_030686945.1 Centruroides vittatus
ATTTATTTATTTATTTTTTTAGTTGCCAAACTGCTACTTGATCCATGAGAGAGATTTTTGAAGGTCCTTCATATAAACACTGCTTTTATATTGATACTTCTGATTGACAACCTTAACATTGAGATTTTCTATTAAATTGTACTGTACAGTAGCTGTAAATCATATTTCCTTCATGCTGCTAATGCTTTAAATATTGATGATGTTTGGATGCAATGCAATCATATCTCAGTGCTGAGTGCAAGGAGTAAGGGCCATTCATAGAAAATCACTTTTCATCTAAAAAGAAACTATATTAAAATTGGTGGTATCCTTAGAGATGGTATTGGGTAAACTCCAGATGCTTCTCTTTGTGCCTTGGAGTCAGAAGCAGTTTCTTCAATATTTTGCAGTAGCTAAAATCCTTGTATTGCAGATTTATAGAGAATAAGCAGATATTATAGCAATTACATTTAAAAAGATTCCTAGAGATGATGACTTTTAAAGAACTGATTTCTGTCTGATTATTGCCTTTAGAATTATTCATAATGGAAGACTTTCTTGTTTTTAGAAGAGATGAATTGTGCAAAAGCTATAAATTATAAACCTGCATATGAACTGAATTATTTCAGGAAAATAACGTTATCTAGTGACAAAAACAGGAAAAAGGACAACTGAATGATGTAACAGAAAATAGAGAATTTATCTTATCTTTACTAGAATTAATACAGCAATAAGGCTGTTGAATATTTAGCATAAAATCATTAATGAGTATTTATTTAATTTTAGATATTGCTGTAAGATATGAAATATTTAAATGCACAATCCAGAGTATTTAAATCTAATGTTTGATACTTAGTATACGAGGGAACAAACCTCTGACTTTTTGATACTGTCAACCACATACAGTACAATTCTCATTTTATCTTTATAGGACATGTTATTGGTCACATTATTGTCTTTTAGGAGAATAATTTTGTGCCATTTCTGTAAGTTAAAAATACAATAACTAATCCATCTGTTATCAGATTTCAACAGTCAGTTGCAGATTCCTCTTAGGCAGCTTTTTGTTAAACTGATGGTTTTTCTTGCTTCTCATTTATATTAGTACAAGTTCCATGGTAAAAGCTATCTTAAAAGTGAAAAAAGCAATGCTTTTCTTACTTTTAAGATAGTTGTAAAAGCTGGCTTAGCAAGAAAAGTTGCACATTGTGAATACTCCTGTTGATTTTTATAACAATTGTCTCTTATACTGATTTTTTTACGGCAGAAGGTTCTCAGTTTCTTTCTTGTTTAGCTGTTGCAATTATGGATATATTGATAAAGTATGTTTTTTAATAGGTAACCAAATGCTAATTATTCTGCTGTATTTTACATCCTCACTTCACATTTGTTGTTTTTCAAAGAGAACTTTGTTTATTCATTGGATTGTTGATATGCCATTTGCTGTGAGTTTCTTTGACCAAGAAGGCATAACAACTTTACAAGTTATTTCTGTTAATGATGGCAACTGGAAGATAAGAGGAAACAAAAGCACTATAGAAGAAATAATTTTGGTTAAACAAGAACTGGTTTTCACAAGAAAACATGCTTGTAGTCTTTCTGAAAATGCCTACAGTGAAGATCCTTACGTAATCCACTAAGATCTTTACGATGATCCGTCTCGAGTTGGTTCTTACGACCCGAGAATGTCCGTACGTTGGTTCGTGGAAAGTTACACCTCCACACTCAATCCAATGAATATTTACAGTTTATTTACAAAACAAATATTTACAGGATATACAAGTTTGACAACATTACACACACAATGCAACAAAGGTGTGGTGCCTCACGTAACAGCTTGCCTGTTGGGGACTATTAGACTCTGGGGAAACTCCGGTCGGTTTGCGGAGTTGGCTCAACCGCGTGGCCGTCCGGTCTCTACACTAACCCTTCTCAGAGGAATTCCTAAGAGGAGAACACTCTCTCTACACCTTACGGGCTTCCTAAGTGTCAGAGACTACCACGTATCCGGTCTCTCGCCCTTCTCCCCGTTCCTCTCGCCACTCTTACAATTTAAAGAGTTCCCTGGCGACCACTTGTGACCAATCAGATCCTGCTTTTCCCTTGGGAGCTTCCAAAGACGTCCGCCCTCCTCCCGACGACGTAGCTTACAGTCGCATCCGTCCCTTGTTTATGTTTTTCAAGTCGACCAACACGTGACAAACACATTGACGTGTACCCATAAACGGAGACGCTATCTCTTTGTTCTTTTCGGCCGTTTATAGCCCCAATGCCAGGTGGGACCAATTATCCCGGTCGCATGGCTTTTCGACCTGCTACGCTAAAAGCGGACCTTTACACCTACCATTTCGTCCGTCTTGCAGACTATGGTAATTGTTATAGAAATACTTCATTTATGAGTATATTTTTGTAGAATACATTCTTTTGCAAAGAAGTCAAGCCACTCTACTTCTACAAATATGATAATGTTTTAGGAAGAACTTGATAATGTGGCTCAATAATGTTATTTTTCCAACGAAAGAATGACTTCTGACCATTCATTTTATAAGAATCTAACAGAAATATCTGGAAATTTTGAAAACCTTTCAGAAACTTCATAAATGTCTTGACCAATCCACTTTTTAGTTGCATCTGAATTTTGGTCATATAACCATGTCTTATGTGGACTATTTTAGGTGGTGTCCAATATTATGTCCAGAATTGTAGTTTACACTTTTTGCCTTAGCTAATACATACTAGCTAGAAAAAAAAATCAGGTTTTGATAACATGGATATAAATCTATTTTTCTCAGGTAGAAGAGATGATGATATTATGTAGAAAAAAATATACAGTTATAGTATTTTGCTGAATAGATGTTGAAATATTAATATTTTTATTCTTTTATCACTATTGCAGATCTTAGGCTAAAATTTTAAAATTTTTATTTGTTTTTTTTTTTATATTTGATAATTTTAAAACTGAAAATATTGAAAATATTGTTTTTTGATGAATAAAACAAAACAAATTTAAAATTATTTTTTGAAATTTATTAAATTGATAATACTTATTTTCATTTGTTTTAATATTATTTACTGGTCAACATAATTTTTTTCTCTAATACTGTAATGTTTTTGAAAATGAATTATTATAAGTTGACAAATTTTTTTCAGATCAACTAATAATAGGTAGATCATAAAATATTTAAATATATAGTTGAATTTAAATATAGCACCCTCCTAGTGTCATTTTTATAAAGTACCAATGAATACTTGTGAATAGAATAATAGAGAACATCGCCAAACCTGTGAATTACTAAATGTATTATTCTTTTGCATTTTAAATAACATTGTTATCATAAAATGACTTGCTTTTCAAACTCTCAAACTTGTATATGGACTTCATTACTATATATAATTTTCATATTTGAGAAATTTCAGTTTAGTATCATGCTTGATTTAGAGCCACTTCAGAGAAGATTAAATGGTGATAAATCAAAGTTTGACTTTATTACAATATTATTTAATATTAAATTAAAAAATAACATTTCTATAAAACTAATACATGAAAAACTTCTTGCTTCATTTTAACTGAAGTAGGTTGAGAGAGTAATTCATTTGTATTGTTAATTACACTGTATGTTATAATTATATCATAAACAAATTTATGTTATCTGAATATAAATTCGTTAAAAGAAATTTAATTTATAATTATTAAATTTAAATCACAGGAAGAAACAAGTTAGAAATTATATAAGGTAGAATTCATGTTACTATTTAAAAGGTCAGAAGCTAATTTAAAATACTTAGTTTAGATACCATGAACATTGAAAATGGAAATTACCATATTATTATAATTAGGTGATAAATATTTTTGTGGGAACGCGGGAGGTAGGACAGAGTCGTACCTCCTTTTTTTCGGCAAACTGGTCGCCAAGACCCACCCCACTGTCACTCATGGCTAAATTTTTATGATATCCCGACTTGTTGGGATTGGGTAATTATTTGTCAGGTTGAGTGGAGGAAGTGTGTGAGTTCATCGATAAGTTTAAGGCGATATTCGAAATAACGGAACCATGATGAAAACAAATAATGATTTATTTAGACAGATAAACAAAATACAGAAAATCTAACGCGTCCAGTTCCTAACCGCGGGGGAAGAGAGAGAGTTTACAAGTTTCGGGGTCATACCTCTTCCTAGGATGTATTGGCTGTAATCGTAGGAGTAATCGGCTCGATAAGCAGGAGGATCGGTCGTTCTCCGGTCGTGGAAGTAAGCAGGAGGATCGGTCGTGGCGGCTCGTCCTCGGGTTTCGGCCCGCGATTCCCGATTTGGATAAGACGGGACGTGCGTCTTCTTCGGACCTTCAGCGACCCCGTTATCAGCCTTCTACCCCCTTATATACTACAGGTCACATTATCTTCGATCACCAATCGTGATAGTTGGCAAATCGCTGATGATTCGATCTCCGTGACTAAGAGTTTGGATCCAGAGAGAAAGGAAGTTGCTTTTTGACGGCGGAAGGCTGCACATCCTTTGAATTTTGACCTTTTCTACAATTTCCCACGAGGGGATTTGAACAACAACAAAAAAAGGATTTTGGGCCGGGTTAAACCCGGTCCTCACATTTTTATGACTGAAATCTTTTAATTTATAATAACATCTGGTAATAAATTTAATAACTACAGAAATAAGTATAGAAAAGTAAAACAGTCACATTGTTATTAACTTACATTTTCATTTCAGTAATTTGTTATGGGAATGTTAATCAATAATCAATATTTGGTTGGTGCTACTATGATAATGATCAATAAACTGAAACTTTTCATGGTTTAACATCAATATCCAATGAGAGAGAAAATATTAACACAGGAAATCCTTGTTAATTCGAACTTGGATAGTTCAAAATCACATTAGTTTGTAACTGTGCTGTTTGTTCTGGCTGGGGATATAGAGGTTTACGTGTTAAGGAATTCGGTTAGTTTGAAAATTCAAAGTGAAAATTCTGTCTGAATTGTGATATGCATATGTATGTTTATATTGAAGTTTATGTGGCTTTATAGTATAACAGATTAACAGACCACGAACAACTCTAATCTGGTCAACATGGCTTTGCTTTTACAATAACATGTTTTTGGGTGAGCTATGACTTGCCTTAACCTTCATCTTAGCTCATAAAATTTGGCTGGTTTTCAAGGTTGCAAGATTGGGCTACAAGTAGCAGATTGAAATATTTGTAGGGCTCTATGTTACTAGATTTGGGTGACTTACTACTATTTGGGCTACATTTTCAGAATTTTGCTTTACTTTTTATGAAACTTATCTGGCAACCTGTGAGGTTCTCACCAGATACATGCTGTTTACCTTTACTGTTAGAACAGTATATGATATCATTTTCTTAAACCTGGATGATATCCATCATTCAACCAAAATTATGTAACAAGTGGGAAGAAGGAACATTTTTTGCTTGTCAAAGTGATTTTTGTGAAGATGGCATCAGGGAAATGCTCCAAGAGAGGCTACAATGAAATCTCAATTGCAAAAAAACTAGAAATTCTCCAGGAGGTGGACAAGAATGAACGTTTGAAAAGTGAGGTTGCAAGAGCTTTCAATATTCCTTTTTCAACCCTATCAACATGGTTAAAAAACCGTGACAAACTTGAACATGTGGCTGAATCTGGTGCTGAAATTGGCAAACGAAAACGTCTGCGGACTGCTAAATATGAAGAATTAGAAGAGATTCTCTTCCAATGGTTTTGCAATGTACGCACAAAAAATATTCCCCTGTCAGGACCTCTAATCAAAGAAAAGGCAGCTATGTTGGCATCACGCATGGGAATTAATGACTTCAAATGTTCCAATGGATGGTTGTGCCGATTTCAAGCCCGTCACAATATTGTATCTCTGAATACCTGCGGCAAATTTGCATCAGTAAACACCAATGCTTCTGAATCATGGCTAGAAACTGTTCATCCAGTACTGCAAGAATATGCTGAACATGACATTTTTAACTTAGATGAGACTGGTTTGTTCTACAATTTGATGCCATGGAAAACTTTATCACTGAAAGGTGAAACCTTCCATAATGGCAAACATGGTAAGGAGCGGATTACAGTCCTGCTGTGTTGCAATGCAAATGGCACAGAGAAATTTCCGCCTGTAATAATTAGTAAATTTGCCAACCCTAATTGCATGAGGCAGGCAGTTTTACGAGAGCAACTGCAGTTACCTTGCCCATATGAGTCAAATAAAAACTCTTGGATGACTGCAAAGATATTTCGAGACTGGCTACTACGTTTTCAAAACAAAATGACAACACAAAAAAGAAATGTCCTGTTGCTGATGGATCAGGTGTCATCTCATAATATTGAAGGTCTAAATCTTCCCAATGTGCATGTGATATTTTTACCAGCAAACACCACCAGCATTATCCAGCCATTTGATCAAGGTATAATATCACAACTAAAAGCTGGGTACAGGAAGCATTTGGTACGGTACATGCTTGGAGAGATTTCTCGAGGTGTACCTGCTGAAGAAATCAGAAAATGGAACATCTTGGATGCACTGCGAAATGTTGTAGCCTCCTGGCAAGAAATTCCAGCCAAAAGCATCAGAAACTGTTTTGCAAAAGTAGGTTTTGTTAAATGGCATGCAGATGCTGATGCTGAAAATAGCCAGCAAAACAAAGAAATTGAAGTGCCACCTGAATGGGAAGCCTTAATGGAAAACATTAATTATGTTGTGAACTTTCGAGATTATGTGAATGTGGATAATGATATCGCAACAACCTATGCCATCAACTTTGATGAAACAATACCAAACCTGGATGCAGCTACAATATCAACACAAATGCTAGATATTTGTAGCAGTGATGATGATGACAACAATGAAGCACCACCTCGAAATCCTGTCAGTCGCAAGGAAATTTTTGCAGCACTGTCCACAATTGACTTGATGCTTGAAGATAATGCTGTGAGTGCTAGTGAGGATATTCGTCTTGCCCTTGAGAAGCTGTATGCCTTTGCACACAAACAATACAAATGAACAGTGAAGCAGTCCACACTTTACAAATTCTTTCGTCCAGTGAGGGAGACGCTGCTACATGCTCAACGAAAAGATGGAATAATGTTTTCGATCTGCACAGGAGATCTTCATCAGGTCAGTGAATTCTAAAACAGAATTTGTAAAAGGAACACGTGATGTTTTTTCGAAGAACTTTTAAAAATGTTATATGTTCCTTTCTTGCATTCTATTTTGGAACTCTTCGACCTGATGAAGAAAAGATAAGTGTCATGGTAAGTCTGCACAGTACAGTACTAGAGTTTACATAACATTGTCAATGTTGAATTATACAGTATTTATAATATTATTAATAATTATTAATTAAAGAAAGTAACATTCTATACATCTAGTCGTATTCCTAAATTTGTTTGCTTACTAAATTACATCAGTTGCATGGTATTTGGCATATTGTATAGAAATGTGTGAATCTTGGATAATTCAAAAATCGATATTTTGAAGTCGCAATTATTTTGTTCCCTGAATTTCAAACTAATGAGGATTTCCTGTAATATACATGCAAATGTATATTACAGGAAATCCTCATTAGTTCAGGAGACAAAATAATTGCAACTTCAAATGTATTTTACAGAATAATTTTTTCTTGTTGGAAAAAGTTATATATTACCTCTTTAGTAAATGGAAAGTTTTAGCTTCCCAATAGAAAAATTTTACTGTAGGGAAATTAAAACTTTTCTTTCAAGTTTTCAATATATATGTATGGAAACAAAATGTATTGTCTTAGCAAAATGCTTATGTAATAAGTGATGATACAGATAAAAAAATAAAATAATAATAATTGAAAAAAATAGCTCAAAACATTCATAGAAATTAAAAAGTTTGTTGTTTTTAATGGTAACTTCTGGATCATAGTATGAAAACCTTGTTTCTTTTGCAGTATTGATTAATTTTCATCTGTTTTTGACTTTTTGATGCTTTTACTAATAAAGATAAATTGAATTGTTAGCATAATTAGATCACATTTTTGTATTTAATGTATTTGGTTTGCAAACTTGTTGCGTGGGCGATGTTCGCGACATGATAAGCTCAAACATGTTTATACAGGTTCGTGCAGCGTTAGTGAGTAGCGCATTTTATTGTTACTGCGTATTGAATAATTGTGTATGTATTAAGTCCCTGCATGTATTTTGAATAGTGTTTAATTATTGTATGCATGATGAGTAAAAGAAAAGCTTGACATTATTGCTAAAGTAAAGAGGTGAACCGCGTTACACCACGCCGCTCGGTATAACGTGGGTGTTGTTTCCCGCCCGACATGTGCATTATATCGGGGGTCCACTGTATGTATATATTGCATGTAAAACATGGAATCTGTTGTGTACATAACATGTATATAATATAAAATTATTGCTGTGTTGTTAAACACATTGAATTAATTAGTAATATACAATAGTAACTATTCATTATGTTTGTATTCATTATTCTATATTCATAGTGATTTAATGTATCAGATATTCCTTTTCAAAAGTGTTCATTACTTGTTACTCTTGAAATATTAATATGATGAAGTTAGAGTAATAGATATTGATTATTGTTTATTGCTATATCTATACTTTGAACAAAAGTTGTATTCAGTTTCATAGTGGATTAAGTTATTTAATATTAGAAAAAAAAAATATGAAGCCAAGTTTGTTTTACATGCTAATATAATTTTGTTTTTAACTCTTTGTTTTAATATTTAAATAAACTCTGATTAAAATATAAATATTATATTATATGCAGAAACTTCATATCAATTAGTTGGTTCTCATATGCTGTTAAATTCCAGTTATTTTAGGGGTTAATTTTATTAATTAGGGGATAATAAGCTGGTTGGTAGGCATATAGTATCAATTAGTTGATAAAATATTTTTCAGTGTTTAGTATGAAAGAAATCCTGTATTAGGAATTTAGAAAAATTTTGGACAAAATTGGGATTTAGACATTTTAATATTTGGGACTTTTATCTGATTTCCTGTTTGTGTTTTAAAATTGAGTGCAAAATATTTTATGTAATTATGAATTACCTATTTGAAGTTAATAGATATTTATATGCAATAGGAATATTAGGTTGAAACATGGTAGGAGAATGTCATATCAAAAGGAGACTTCCAGCCAAATAGATCATTTGACTGGACGTCTCCTTTGAAAATGTTTGACTATCCAGTAAAAATATTTAATTGAAATAACAAAGGTTTTAGTGAGTCATTTAAATAGATCATTTGTTGGTCAGTTATCAAAAAATGTGTTTTTTTAATTAATTAATAATAGTATAAAAATCTTTTAAACAAAATTAGCTGTATAATGTCAAAGAAGTGACACTGAGATAATGTGATTATGAATGGATTGTCATTGCCAAAAAGTCATTATTTATACATTTATCATTTGAAAATTTAGATGTATTAATGAATGAATTTATCTATTTTATCATATAACTGATAAAGATAGAATATAAAGATATTACTCAATGAAAATAATTAAAATGAGGGATTAACTAATTGCAAAATACAAAAATTGATTTTTAAAATATTAAGGTACAGTATAAAACAAACATCATATACTGTTATGTTTAACTCAGTTAGGTTTAATTATTCTGTTTATTATTTAATTTGATATTCTTTACCAAGTAGTTAGCTAATGATTACTGAATAATGTGTGTATTTATAGTAGTGTGTTGAAATGATTACTAATCTATTGTTATTCATTATTCAAAATTAAAAATTTTGTACATTAACCAGAGTGACTGATTTGATGATAAACAAATATGGCAACTAACATGATGTGTTTTTCAATTAGAATTTATTCTTATTGTTATCACGTGTGATACAGCCAAATTTTGTATTTTTCAAGTGGTGATTGATAATATACCAATGTAAGTGAATTGTGAATTTAGTTTTTACTCTAAGCTAATCTTTTCTGCAGTTTTTAAATTTATGTAATTATAAATTTTTTAAAATATAAATTTACTACTAGATGAGCAATTATTTATTGCAGACATTGTCACAGTACTGGACTGCAATTTTTAATTATATTTTAAATTAATTTAATTTAAAAAGTAAGTTGTCTACCTCAAATTAGTAGTGGCTTGCCTCTGTACATCATACTTTTTGTTTAACAATAGAGTTGTGTTGGTCATCTATCATAACACCTTTCAGGAGAAAAGTTTTGAATTGAAATAACATAACTTCTGGTTTGCATTAGACGTTCGTATACAGTTAGTCGGGGCCTCCTGCCCCTAAAGTTGCCATATCTAGTCTCTGTTCAAAAATGTTAAGATCTAGGGTAGCTTTAGAGACACTACTTTTATCCCTTTTTTTGCAGATGTCCATACCATTTAAAGCTTGTCAGTGATTGGTGCAATAGCAAATTGTTTTATTATTTTGTTGTTTGGCACATATCTCTTAAAAGCTGCAATTTCTTGGATAAAATTACAAAGATTGTTCTGTGATAAAGTTATTGCTGGAAAAGTACAAAAGATATGTTTTGTAATTTTATTGTTTGGTACCTTATCCATTTTGGACAATCCCAGTGACCACCTAAACATTTGGATTTCAATGACGTGTAAGATCTTTCATGTAGCAATTATTAAAATATTTATTAACCAAGTTATAATTATAATAAAAAGTTTATCATGAACCAATAATTTTAATTTTTAGTGTTTTATATTTTACATTAAGCAACAGTTCAAAATTTTGAAACCTCAATTAAAAATTATACTATTATTATTATAAATAAGAAACTCAACATCACCTTACACCGAGGGTGAAATCAACACTAAATCTGGAACCTGTTACTGGTGTAAATCATGTGAAATACCTTTCTTCACAAACATTTTTGAACTTTTTAAAAATAGTTCTTCCTCAGGTAAAAAATCCAATAGAATGCTTTAAAAAATAGAACGTAACGATTTAAAACCAAATCAAATTCTTGCTTAACAAAACTTGTTGTGATGGGCACGTGCATTTGTGTGTGGATGGTGATATTTAAAGGCTGTCATCTATAAGGGCCTGCCATGCTACAGATAGATTAGGTTTATCTTTCTGGTTGATATAGGTGGTCATGTGGCTAGCCCTGTATATAGATATGGCTTCTAGCCATTTTAGATTTTCTAGGTGGGGTGTAGTGACTATGATGTCAGCCTATTATTATTATAGTGTTAGTGAAGTGTATCCTACCCAGCATACAGTGTACACTGATATAGTATATTGAACTATATTATACATGACATAGTGCTACGTTAGGCCAAAGTCCAGGCATAACTAGAGGGAAAAACCTGTTTTGTATACATGCTATTTGTATATGTATCTGTATTAAAGAATTCCCTATGTGACATGTATTTATTATGGCATTCTTTTGTAGAGTGATGCATGTACTGTTGTGAAGCTCTAAATGTTTTAAAACTTTTGGTGTAATATATATGTGGTATGACACCTGTATGAGAAAGGCACAACACATACTTTATCCATTTTCCTTAGATGCTCTATTCTGTGGACAAGTTTTGAATATTTACTAATTTTTTCAGTGTATGTATTTTGTATGTTATGGGTGTTTGATACAGCTATGTCTATGATGTAGTCTAATCCATTATGATGTGTTGTAGTCTGGGTCTGTAGTAGTGTGGCATTTCCTACAGGTATTTTCTATGAGTGTTGTGTTTTTTAAGATGTGCTTTTAATAGTGTTTTGTATTTATGACCTGGTCTTGTATGGAAATTATGAACCCTTCTGTCTTTCCAGCATTGTCATTGAAATCCAACAGGTAGCCAGCATTGTCATTAAGTCTATGAGTAACTGTTCTTTGCATTGTGTGTGGTTTCTCCAATAGTTTTTTTTTTTTTTTCTTGCTCTTTGAAAATATTTTATTCTATGTGATGGTTTATATTGTTCATTTTCATGCAATGAGTATTCTGTAGGGGTAGGGGGCACATCATTGGTCTGTATTGTACAGGGTCTTTGGTGTTGTTGTTTTTTGGGTTTCATCTATATAATGCACTGTGAGTAAAAAGTTTGGCACACGTTGTGAATTGTTAATTATGTGTGTAAAATGTTTGGCTAGTTCCTGATGCAGAAATGTAAATTTTTTGAACTATTAATACTGAATGTTTTTTACCAAGTGTCTTCCAACTCTGTGTTCTTTGTACTACATGTTGGATGTTGTATGTTTATTTTTCTCTTTGATCCAGCTTGCTTAATCTTTCTGTATGACTGGACTGGATCAAAGAGCAGACTAATAATCTGTGAGTTGTTTCTATATTGGTATGCCATTATTATTATTTCTGCCCTGTGGGCACTAATAGGGCCTCTTTTAGCAAGCTTATTATGGCCAGGCCCACAATGGGGCGGTTGGATGGTGAAGGATGGGAGCTGACATATTTGGTCAGATGATATATCCAGTCTCATCCTGATTCAATTCTGGGTCCCCCAAAGCAGTATACTGCCATCTGGACTGCTTAGTCATCACCGTCTGATGCCATTATGCTGTGATTGCATGGTAGGTTTGATAAGTAGGTTTTCATGAGTGACTGCTGTTGCCAATGAATGTCTCATCAAGTGTTATTGTGTTGATGCATTTGTTGTGTAACTTGTTTGATATGTTCAAGCATTGTTTGTGGAATAAGTTTGTTGTGTATAATTGCTCTTTTCTGATCAACATCTTTTTGGCTCTCTCACCTCAACAAGATGAAAGTGAGTTGTGAGAGAGGAATTATTATTATTGTTATTATAAGATGACATACATAATATACAATATGTCGAAAACTTAATTTTATAGCCAGTAATGTATCTGAAAGCCAGACTTTTTTGCAGGCTAAGATTAAGCTTTTTAACTATAGAAATTGGTCTAAAAGTAGACAGCTATGTCTGTCTCACGTTAAGATAATTATTAGAAATTAATTCTGACTTTAATTATATAATTTAGAAAAATTTTATAAGAAAAGTAGGTTTGAGTCCCACTTCATATCAATCAACTACTTACCACAGAGATACATTACCAGTTATTCTCCTTAACTCCTATTCAGTTTTTGCTTTTGTATCTATATTAATTTAGGTCATATAATCAATATAATCATAATTGTGACTATAATTTAATCAATTAAAGTTAATTCCAGTATCTAAAAAACCAAATTATTTTTAGATAGAATTATTATATATAATTTGTATAAAATTTGTTGTTATAAATGCTGGATTATATTGATGATAATATTGATTGAAATTTTAAAAATTTTTTGACAAAAAATTCTGAAAATTTATTAATCAAATTTATTGAAAACTTACAGTTGTTTTTAATAGTCGTAAAACTTCTCAATATGAATTTTTTTATTGTCATAGCTTGTATAATCAAGATTTTACCTTTAGTTAAGTATCTCTGTCGAAAACTAAAATATGGAACATGCTCTTTTGCCTATTGTTGTTGCTATAGATTTCTTTCACTTTCTTAATAAAATTGATGTTGACTGTCTTATTTTATATGCAGTAGAGAGGTGATTTGTTTTTTTTTTCTTTTTAAATTATTTGACAAATTTGATTTTAAATTTCTCACAAATAATAACTAAAAGTATAAAATTTCAGAATTCTGTATTTTTAATGTTTAAAGTTTAATATATATTTTTAATCAGTCACTGTAGATCCTTATATATTGATTGGATGACAATAACTATAGAAATTAACACAGGATCACATTCAAAAGCTTTGATAAGGCATTTTGGTGGTTTGTAAAAAAACTGGTTAAAACAACAAGATTATATTAATTATAGCTGACAAAAGCAGGGCAGAAATTAACTGTATAGTGTTTATTCAAAGTTAAAACTGAAACAATATTTGAACTTATAATTAATTTATAATTAAGTGATTTACAAATACATCAATATGTGAGCTTTGTATCAGTTTGAACATTTCAGAGATCAAAACAAAGATCTAGCAGTGATTGAAAGCAATTTGGAAAAAATGTAATGGTTAATAATTGAAATAAGTTTCAGTTTTGTGTTGTACAATATATAGTATAAATTAAAATAATATAAAAATTGGAATTTTTATTTTAAATATAAATCAATATTAAAAAATTTACTTTTATACATAGAATTATTTTATAAATGCCCAGTTTGTATAGAAGATTTAATCATTTACATGCATTATTTTAGTTTATTTTAATTTTTAACAGTAATTATAAATGCAAGTAATTGTTTTTAGATGAAAGAAAGTTGGGTGAAGAAGAAAAACCTCTTTTAGTCCAATTAAACTGGCATAAAGATGATAGGGAAGGGCGATTTTTATTACGTCGTATGGATGAAAAATCTTATGTAAGTATTTAAAAAAATATATTAATTAATTTCTATTATATAGAATTTTTAAAATATTAATTAAGACCAAAGTAATTAAAAGTTTTGTATTATTAAAAGTAATTTAACCAGATGTCATCAGATTTCAAAACCAAAGACTAATATAAATATAAATTAAAATGCAAAGATGTATTTACTGACCTTATTTAGAAAGGTTTTAAAAGTAGATAAGTATACTTTATAATAAAGAGACTGATTACATCTGTAAACTAATCTCATCTGTAAATATAATTAGTTTGTAGATAAAATTTATGTGATTAGTCTGTAGATAAAATTCAGTTTTATCTATAGATGAAGAGTTAGAAATTTAATAACAGACTAGGTCAAGAAAACTGTACCTTTATTAAAGAAATTTAAAATATCTTTCATATCAGATCTATTAATAGCATGTTTTTTAAGACTGAAAATCATGGAAAAATGTATTATATGAATTAAAAATGTGTGATCATGTATTTTAATATGAATTTATAGTTTATCACATTTATTTAATAATTTAACATATAGTAAATAGAAATTTATTAAATCAACAGAAGAAAAAACTACTTAAAGATATTATGTTATGCAATCAAAAAGAAATCAGACTGTTTTTGCTGCTCGGTGATAACACAAAAATAGTTTTCTTGACACCGGGATCTCTGCTTGTAATGTTATGTTAGTGTTGTGCTATGATTCAAGAATGAACTTGAATTATAGCACAACACTAACACAACAAAGAGCAAATGCTAGATTTTGCATTAAACTTAGGAAATCTACAAAGAGATCCTTGAAATGCTTTGGAAGGCCTGTGACAACTAAATAATGGATGAGACCACAATCTGCAAGACCCAAGAAGACAAGGCAAGTCAGAAGAACAAGATAAGGTCACAATGAGATTGTGTACGAGAAATTTGTTCCTACCAGTCAGTCAATTTGACTTTTACTGCAACATTTTGAGACAATTGAATGAAGACATTAATTATGAAAGACCAGAAGTGTGGTGCAACTAAACCTGATTCCCTCTATCATGACAATGCTCTTGCACACAGTTTTCAAAATGCAAGTCATTTTTGTAAAACAAAAAAAAAAAAAAAATGACTGTCTCCATTCTCCTTATTTGCCAGTTTTAGCCCCTTGTGACTTCAGTTTCATTCTGTGAGGTGAAGAACAAAAAAGAAGTCACAACAGGTGATGTTTTGATACCAGAGATCAAAATGTCTGCTGAAATGCAACAGGTACTTTGGAATTTTTGAAACTGACTTCCAAGGAGCATTTGGGGCTTGTCAGAAACAGTGGGATTGCTCTATAAATTTAGGAGACTGATAATCAATGGTGTGGCACCAGATTTAAATTAGTTAAGTATTAAAATCTTTATAGACCAAATCCAGTTTCTTTTTGATTGTACCAATATTAAGAATTTCCTTATCAAATGTTTTACATTTGATAAGGAAATGCCTATGGCAGTTTATTTTTTGAGAATGAAAAGTTCATTTTTGCAATTCATGAAGTCATAGTCATGAAAAATTACAAAAAAAACCATTTATTATTCAAATTCTTAGGAATAGCTCTATACATTATCTGATTAGTGAGATAACAAGGCATTGATTCGAAATTACAAAATATTTGTTTATACGGATCAAGCTCTTTACAAAACATTCTTTAATCCAAGACCAAAAACATTTTATAATTTTTACTACAATATTGGATAATAAAAAGTACACCGCTGCATTTCGATTGAAAAAATTTTTTCTGATAATATTTGTTCTAAGAAATTATTTTATGTTGACCAAGAAAAATCATAACATGCTCTTATTACATTTAAAATAAATATAATTCTTATTCCTCAAACTATATGAAAATTTTCAGTTGTACAGATCAAATGAAATCTTTTACGGACAAGCAATAATAAGCTTAAATTTGTAGTATCAAAAACAATTTGAAAAATTTTACATATTTCATTTATTTATCATAATAGTTTAAATCATATCAATCCACAAATTTTAATATTTGCATATTTGTTAAATGATGATGCAAAATTTCCATTGCAAAAAGCCAAAGAAGTTTAGTTAAGAATGACTTTCTTTGCTTAAGTTTAGGAAAAAAATTTTGATATATAAAGAATAAAACTAAAGAACTTTTATTCAGTATCATTTTAATTTGTTTTGAAAAATTTCAGCTAAGTAGGTGACTAACCTCAATTGTTTTAACTTGATTTCTGTAGCTTTTTGTAGTTAAAATTTTACAAAGTTTTAATACTTTTATTTACTTTTTTTGCACATATTTCCCAAAATAATTGAATTTATCATCTAGAATTTTTAATATTTATTTCTGTAATACAAATATTCAGCTATTAGTATTCATATCAAACTGTACTGGATGTAAATGTAATTTGTTGTGTTTTACAGTTATATCATTTAGGTTTAAATGTAATTACCTACAAATTCATTAAAAAATTGAATGAATTGCAGATTATCCTATTTGTTTTTCTTAGAAAAACAAATAGGATAATCTGCAATTCATATTCTGCAATTCAATTGAATTAATATTTTAGTATGAATTTAAAAAGTTAATTTGCTGAAGGTATTTACCCAATAAAACTATATCTTTTTTAATAAAGATTAGTAAAAAACTTAAATTCTTAGAGTAAATAAAACATCAATAAAAATTATTTTTGTTGATAAAATAACCTTTTAAAGATGAACTTTTAAATAGGAATCTTTTTAATGTTTTGATGGTTTTTTTTTTTTTTAAAATAAGAAATTAAAGAAATGTGAATAAATTATCAACTCATATTATTATTAGTGTCAGTTTGTTTTACTTTTTTACATTGAGGATATAGGCTTTGAAAACAATTTGTGAGATATGGACAAGATAATTAAAGTAGATAATTGTGTTTTTTTTCTGTTGACAATTTGTAGACCCTAGTTCCAAAATACTTTAATATGAGATAAATTATGTTAGGCACTGAATTCAACTTATTATGAAAGATATCAAATTTACAGACTATTAAAAAGCAAGAGAATTTTTTTTCACTTAAAATGTTTATAAACTACTATACCTAATTAATACATTAATAAAAAAATAAAGTAGCTCTTACAGTTATAAAGGCTGTCTGATCTTTGCTAATGGAATCATTTATTTTAGGATTAATTGTCTTGTTAATTAGAATAAGAATTTTCTTTTTGAAGCTTAATAATGACAGTGGAGTAATAATATGTCAAAAGAAAACCTTGTAGGAACAAACATCACAGTGTTCTTTAATAATCAATACAGTATTTCTGCATTTTTTCACATAAATAACTTAGTGTTGCTAGAATATAATATTTTATTCATATATTATTTGAAACATTATAGAATTTAAAACTATTGAGAATAAATTGAGATCATTTGTTTTGTAAGATGGATCTTAAAAAACTCTGCTAAAATTCATTTAACATTAAAAAATTATATGAGTATTATAAATCTGTAAATAAATTAATTGAATTGAAAATAAAAAATTTAATTATAGTTGGGCCTAAATCAGATAACAGTAATCAAAGATGATTTATCTAGTATATTTCAGAAATATTATGTTTGAACATTTTTAACTTCAGATATGTAGAATTCAATTTCAATAAATTAAGTTTATTGTAATGAGAAATTACTATATGTATATTTTAAATATGTTATTAATTGTATTAATTTTATTTGATTAGTTACCAAGCATTCCCGAAGGAAATAGTTTTAAAAGAAAGCTTTCAAAACGAGAGAAAAAAGAGAAGAAAAAACGTGAAAAGAAAGAAAAATTAAAGGTATTTAATGTTTTGAACTAAGATATTTTATAAGTAATTCAATAAATTTAAACTTTTTGTTTTATTAATACAAAGCTATAAATAAATCTCTAATATTTTAAAGCCATTAGATACTTTAAGGAATGCAATCTAAAATTAAAGCATATTAATGCCTACATCAGCTCAAACACCCACAGAGCTGACAAATCAGACTGACTGACTTCACAGGACCAGTGTAGGCATTACAATGTTTTATTTTTAGATTGTGTTCCTTGAAGATGAATCTCTAGGCATGAAATTATTTGAAATTTTTGTATAATTTTTGCTTTAAAAAAGCAGCTTTCTATAATAAATTATATAAACATATTATTTAATGGTTATTAATATCGGTTAAATAACATATAAACTTAAGACTGAGAAAATGAAAAAACTCAAAAGTTAAACATTTTTTTTGTAAGCCCAGCATTTATTTCTCTACAACACAAACATTTTTGACTCTTTTATGGGTCTTCTTTGCATAACTTATACAAATCAACAGTTCAATTGAATTAATATTTTAGTATGAATTTAAAAAGTTAATTGCTGAAGGTATTTACCCAATAAAACTATATCTTTTTTAACAAAGATTAGTAAAAAACTTAAACATGCAATTCTTAAGAGTAAATAAAACATCAATAAAAGTTATTTTTGTTGATAAAATAACCTTTTAAAGATGAACTTTTATATATTAAAACTTTAGAGTATTATTTCACTTACAAGGGAACTGTCGGAGTGTCATCTAATAGATTTTAATAAAATTTAGTTAATAATTACGTTAAAAGTATACAAACTCTATGACAAATTTCTAGTATTCACTAAAAGTGTTAATCAGAGTTATTAGCAATCAAATGTCGTACTATTTTATAGTACTTAAACACAAATATGCAAATTTTTAGAAGTGAAAGGGTTGCGGAGGAAGACGGCGATATTACGTTTAGAATAAATTCTGGAATTTTCAAAAATGGGAGAAGAATTAATAAAATTTAGTTTAATTACTTTAGTTTAATTAGAAGCTCGAGGCAGCTATAAAATTGTTAAAGGAAATCAATTAAAAATATGGGCATTACAGAAATTTCTTCAACTGAATAGTTCAATTAAGTTTACAGCTAGTGATTCTTGGGTTGCAAAATTTAAAAAAGAATATAGATTAGTATCTCGAAAGATTACAAAACTTGTAAATAAAACAAAATAGTGAACGAAAAGGATATATTAGTAAAAGCTGCGCAATTTCAAACAACAGTAAAAAATTTATTGCCATCTTATTCGCGTAACTTCATATTCAATACGGATCAGTGTGGTTTTTCATACGAAATGATTTCACCAAGAACACTTTCATATAAAGGAGAAAAAAAAAAAACTATTGGATTTGCACATTCTCCAAGTAATAAAGTTACACATTCCTACACTGTTCAATATTTAGTTAATGCTAACGGACAAGTTGTAGGTAATGTATTTATTTGCTTACAAGAGGCTCATGGAACCTTTGGACCTAGAGTTCAAGCATCGCTGTTCAATGCCCCAAACGTAACTGTTACAGCTAGCTCATCTGGCAAATTATCTACAGCAATTATTACAAACTATGTAAAAGACGTATTATCTCCAAATATAACAGAAAACTCTTTATTAATAATTGACTCGTGGAGTGGACAAACAAATATTAATATTTATAATACAGTATTTCAAACATCTACAAATCAAAATTCATGCGAAATATTAATTATTCCACCAAAGTGTACGTCTATATGCCAACCTTTAGATGTCGGATTTCATAGACAATTAAAACTTTTAGCTAAAGAAATTTTAAATGCTATACAATTATTCTGTAATGATTCTTCGATGAAATTGTTTTGGACAACTAGAAATGGCATTATAAAATTACATTCGATTCTTCATCATCAATTATCTGCGCCAATATTTAATAGTTTGATTAAACATGCATGGTTCGCATTTGGACTCATAAATGAAAAGTGTCAATTCTTAAATGTAAAACAAGTTTGTTTTTCTTTTTTAAACACTGACAGTTTAAATTGTGTCGAGAGTAATTGTGAAAATCTTCGATTTGTTAAATGTGCACGATGCCAACAGATTCTTTGTTTATTTTGCTTTGTTGAAAAATATCATGTAAATAGTTGCCCATCTAATAATTTGTGAATATAATAACTTTTAAATATATCTATTAAAATGTATTTATTTATTACGTTTCGATTGTTTTCTTTATATTTATTCTATCAATACTTTCATATTATATTTTATTGTTAAACAATAGTATATATCTAATCTTTTATAATATTTATTTGAGTTTCCTTATTGAGTTATTGAGTTTCCTATTTGTTATTCCTTCTTCTACTCTGTAAATGTAATACAGTGATACCTCTGTTTTCGTAGTGTTTAATACTAAAAAAAATTAAGAAATTGATATAAAACGAGTATAAAAAACTAATACGATGGTCTCCGAAACAGAATCGCCATCTAACTGTTTTTGATTGATCGAAATTAATTATAACTGTTCGGCCTCTTCAATTGTTTGTGGTCTCTGTTTCATTAGCACATTTACGCCTTTCGCTACATTAGCCTCCTTTTTGCTTCCTTTTTCGCCACAACGAAACTTATCGTGGATGCCGACTTTCCGTACAGTACATGCGACCGATTTCAGCAATCTTAATGCCGGTCACGTATTTTTTAATGATTTCCTTTAACTCGATTGTGTTCCTGGCCTTGTTCGAAGGGCTACTGACTTTGGAAACTTTCTTTGGTCCCACGATAAAACTAAAAAGAATGGAAGCAATGGAATTATTTGGCTAGACGCGCGGAGTAATGCTCATACAGCAAAAAACACCGCCACGATGACTTGTGAGCAGAAAAATGCGTGGGTTGCTCTTTGTTTTCGCAAAATTAGCAACGAGATCATGTGGAACTCCGACAAAATCCGAGGCAAATTTTTTGCAAAAAATGATGAAAACCAAAGTCAACGAAAATCGAGGCATTACTGTATCTTTCTCCGCGACCCTTTCACTACTAAAAATTTTCATATTTGTGTTAAACTACTATAAAATAGTACGACATTTGATTGCTATTAATCTTGATTAACACTTTTAGTAAACATTACAAATTTAATATAGAGTTTGTATACTTTTAACGAAATTAAACTAAATTTTATTAATTTTTCTTCCATTTCCAAAAATTCCAGCATTTGTTCTAAATGTAATATCGCTGTCTTCCTCCGCGACCCTTTCACTTCTAAAAATTTGCATAATTGTGTTAAACCACTATAAAATAGTACGACATTTGATTGCTAATAACTCTGATTAACACTTTTAGTGAATACTACAAATTTGTCATAGAGTTTGTATAGTTTTAACATAATTATTAACTAAATTTTATTAAAATCTATTAGATGACACTCCGACAGTTCCCTTGTTAGTCATAATTATATGAAGTGTACATTATGTTTTTTTCTTTTTAACTTTAGCTATTTCAGATGTTAATTAGCAAAATGACTAATGTAATGACTAACTTCTATTTCTTGACAATTTTATTTCATGCCACTAATTAAATTTTATTAAGTTTATTAGTTAACATTAATTCAATTCAGTGATGATTAAATAATTGAAATAATTGCTGTAGAAATGAATTTAATTTAAATATGAAATTATTGATAAAAATATTAATTCATTAAATAAATATTTTTGAGTTTTATAGTAAGTAGGCTATATGTTAATTTTTATTGTGTACTTATTATAAGTGAATAAAACTAATATATTATAAAAATATTGAAATATATATTCAGGTATCAGATGAGAAAAAAGATGGAATTGCTGAACGTTTGTATTCAGAACTACCAGAAACAAGTTTCACACGATCAATTTCAAATCCAGAAGCTGTTATGAGGAGACGAAGACAGCAAAAGCTTGAAAAAAGGTTGCAACAATTTAGACAAGAAGGTGGCACAGAAGCTGGTTAGTTACATTATTTATGAAATACAATGTAGTATTTAATTATTTGAAAAATATATAATAAAATAATTTAAAATCTTATTTCTAATTTAAAAATTTTTTAATTCTTACTAATAGATAAAATATTTTCACTAATTTTAAAATTTTTGATATAATTTTTAAATAAAAAATAATTGTTAAAATATTAGTAAATAAATTTAAAAATCAAAAGATATTTTTAAACAGTATTTTTATAAAAATGTATAAAACATGGCACCATTATTGTTGTAATTACATATTAAACTACTTGCTGCTAGTAACTAATAATAAACATTTGTTGGATATCAGAACCAAGCAGTTTAATGTAGATATATATATCTACATTAAACTGCTTAGTTCTAGTTAGTTATAATTATATATATATATAATTTAATTAATATAATTTAGAAGAATATTGTGTGTAATATATATCTAAAATTGTGAGATTCTAATTTCAATTCAGGGGCTTAATGGAGAAATGGCATTTCCATAAAACTAAAAAAAAAAAATGAGTCATTAACAAATTTGGATTTATGCATCATTGATCTGTCTTCTAAGAAATTTTCACAGTTCAGTTGAATAGTCACATTAATAAAACATTACATATTAAAATAATTGTGAATTGAAACACAAAAATCCTCTTTTTTTTTTTTTTTTTTTTTTTTATGAAAACATCCTAATATGGGATAGGCTGATTTTCACCAAGCCTGTCAATTATTCACTGTTGACTAGTTTTTTAACGTATTGCGTATGATGTAATTATTCAGAAATACATAATTTACATAATTAAAATATTTTTAATAGTTGTCTTAATATTTTGAAATTATTTGTGTGTAATGTATGTTTAAAATTTTTTTAGATTAATTTTGTTTAAAAATAATGCTCTCATTTTGACTAAGCTAATTTTCCATTAGTATATTATGGCATATCACTATATTACAGACATATGTCAGATATATATTACATTATTGCTTTTTATACTGTTTTAAAATTACTAATAGAGCTTGCAAATGATTCACTTTTTATTAATAAAAAATTAAGGTATTTGTCAAACATAATTTAGTTGTATGTATTTAAGACATATTAAGAATTTTTATTTACATAGTCATGTTATGATATTAAAAAGTATTAAATTAAGTTTCTTAAATTGAATTCTACTTTTACTTTATTACTGAAAGAATATTAGAGTTCAGTCTAAAGTTTTCAGGCTGCACGAATTTATGAAAATATTTTCAGCAGTTGTCAATTTTTTACAAAGATATGAAATTATAAAATTAGCTAGATTATAAAAATTATTTAAACATTATCAATATTAATTTCAATCATTATCAATTAAATTCAATATTTTTTTGTTTATTACTCTTTCTAAAATGAAAGAACAAAAACCCAAAAAGATGAACAGAGACAATTCATTACATTCATGAAGAAACTGCATGATATTCTTTTACATTCTATAATACCAGATGACAAGCACAGGGAAATTTTTTGTATTTTTTGTTACATTTATAAAGTTTAATTTTTTTCTTGAGATTTTTTTCTTAAAGAATCTGAGATAGGGACTTTTTTACAGTTAAACTTTCTCATTCTATTTTACAATGTTTTTTATCTAAGTTTAAATATAATTATATTTATAGTTATATAACTAATATTATTAAAGTTATATATTTTAGTTAGTTACATTATTTTCTTTTTATTTTTACTGTACTAAGTTTAAAGATGTTGATTTAATTCACTTTAACTACTGTCTCAAAATTGCATCCTAATTATTAATTTTCAAAGTGATAATTCTAAATTGCATTCTGCAAAAGTAAGTTGATATATCAATAATAACAATAATTGTAAATTTAATTAGATTTTTCTATTAGATTTTGTAAACAATTTTATGTAAATCAGTATGTATAGAAAATATAGTTTATAATGTTTGGGAAACTTAACCCAAATATTATAACTACACGATTACGCATAATTAACTGTCAGGTGAGAACTTTGGACAATGTATTAAATATAACTTAATTTGGACTAAAGGTAGGTGGTTAAGCTGCCATTTAATAACTACTTTAAACTTAAAATTTAAAGTAAATATTAAATTTATGATTAGAAACAGTTGTAAAGCTGATGCTATATGGTTTAAAAGATTTGTCTACTATAATTGGAAATCTTGGATCTTTTATATTGTAGCTATTAAGAAATTTAATATTATTATTGAAGGAATTTTTTTTTGTTATTTTTTTTCAGTTAAGTTAATATTGAGAATAATTATATATTTTAGACTTAAGAGTTTTTATATTTAATAGCACAAGTAGAAAGTTTATTGTTGGCAAATAGCTAATTTTCCTTATCTTTATTATGGACTCTGGTGAGAAGTATTTTCTTTTATTTCATTTTTTAAATCTGTCAAAATTTAATCTTGAAATATGAAATTTCTATATTTATTTTGCCTTTCTCATTTCCTTGATATATATGTCTGAACACTAAATATTTCTCTATTTTATGAAAATTCTTAAATATAATGGCATGGGGAAAATTAAAATAATACATTTTATTTCATTTTATGAATTCAAGAAATAAAATGATATAAAGCTGATTTTACAGCTGTTTATATCAGTATTTTCTAATTAGGTTATTAGAGTTATTTCCAATTAAAATTTAATGATTTCAGTTTATTGAGGTTGGACATTTTAGCAACCTGATTTTGTATTGAAGTATTCTAACTTTATATTTTTGAGATATATGACAAAAAATTAACTTCAGTTGAGCTAAACATTAATATTGATGAATTTATTTTTTTTTAAAATAATGTCAAAGGCATAAATTGCTTATAAAAATTATTTAATACACTTGTTCCAAATATGAATTTTTTTTGTATAGAAATTAATATTTATAGTATAATTTTAATATTTATAATATTAAATAATAATTAAGTAGAATTTTTAGTATAGAAATTAAATTCTGTTTTATCTTCTACAACATTTATCATAATATTCCTTTGACTTGACTTGATTTTATACAAAATTTAAAAATTTATTATTTTAGGGGGTACTTTAAGGATTTTTGGAGAGAATTTGAATAAAGACGTCCCATATAAAACATTGTTATTATCAACAAAAGATACAGCTGCTTATGTGGTAAAGGAAATATTAGAAAAATATGGACATGATAAAGAAGATCCTGTTCAATATTGCTTGGTGCAAGCTATTGTTCCTACAACCTCCGTTGGTATAGATGGAGATTTACAAGAATATCATAGTAATATACCTGGAGTTAGAGAATATATTTTGGATGATGATGATTGTCCTTTGGCCATTGAACGTCAACACAATAGATCCAAAGGTAAATATTTTGATGTAGTGTGATCAGAAAGTAAGTATATAATATTTTTTTATTTAAGAAGTTATAAGAGGTTTCTGATCAAGTATTCAGTCATGAGGGAAGAAAAATTAAATTCATTGATTATGATTTTATTCATTGTTTGTGAACTGAATTTGTGAAATTAATAATTCATGAATGAGGGATAAAAATTTAATTTATTATTGTGATATATATTTATTCTATTAAAATTATGAATTTTAAAATAAGGATATGATTTAACATAACTGATATTAATTAAGATAAAAATTATTTTCACTAATAAGCAGAGTGCAATTTGAAGGAGGATGAGGGAGATATTCCCTTTCTGCCTTTTGTATCCCTAACCCTGTAGAAATGAAAGTATCTCAAACCAGAGATAGCTTCTTTCCTTCTCTTATCAAACTCATACGTGTTTGAAAATTTTATAATTTTGTAAAACTACAAGTTTGATTTTATAAGCATAACTTTGTAGTCGTTATTTCTGATGTCTAAATTTTACAAATTTTTCCAATGCACTAAGAATACATACAGTCAGCAATCATATTATTTTGTTTTTCAATAGTGCATTTTTCATTTGCTTTGTTTGTGTGCCTACTGCTATCATTAAACATTCTTAAACATTGTCCAGCAGTAATGATTATTATAACTGGCAATGTTTAGGATAAATATACCTAGATCTCTTTTTGAACTAGAAACCCAATGGAAAATCAGTTATTGTGTCATTTTTGGCATTCCGTGCATGTTTTAAAGTGATTCAAAAAACTGTTACAATACATACAAGCTATCTGCAATTCGTTTCCTATAGCAGTAGTAAACAAAAGTTCTATTACCATGATCTTTGTAACATCCATTTCCACTTCTTAATAATAAAATGAGATATTATTGTAGGTCTAGCATACATAAACTTAAGTGATCATCATTCTCTAGAAATTTTACAAATCATGCACTGCTAATAAAATAGTATAAGATGATTTTGAATATTTTCAATAATTTGTCTTTATAGTTAAGATCATACTTGTATATAAATAAATTTTGAACAACAGATTATTACAATAATTAAAACTTTATTAATGAGAATTTTGAAAAATTTTAGTTTGACTAATATGACTTCTGCTTTAGACTTTGCCTTTGATTTATATTTCCAGAAATTTAGTATTTTTTTAAATGTATTTATTCTGTTAAAAATTATAGCTAAATATATTGTAGAAAAAATTGACAAGGAAATGTTTAGTTTACCAACTTCACAAACTGAATATATAATAGATCTTAAAAAAGAGCATATGATAGATCATTAGTTTTATATTATTAAATTAAATAAATATTCAATATATTTAGAGATTATAAATGATAAGTTTCGTACTTATTTGTAAAAAACATTAGTAATATATTCTTTACATTAATTTTGACTTAAATTGTCTTCATTTTGTTTAGGCATATTGATATTTCATGTAAAAAGGAAACCTGCTGATTATCAACCACGTAAAAGGAAAAAAAAACCAAAACCTTCCAAAGGAGAAAGGGATGGATATAAATATGAAGATTCTTTAGAGAGGCTGCCATATTTGTTAGAGTTAAATCCAGGTAAAAATTGATTCATATACTTTTGATAATTTTTACAAAAATTTGGAAAGTTTAAAAATAAAATTTTATTATAAATAAATTACAAATTAAAAAATAAATTAATTTTAGATGGTAGTGAAATTCATGGAGCACCAAAGAAACACAGATTATATTTAAATGTTACTGAAGTAGGAAGTGAAAGATCAAGTTCTACTGGAGGTCAATGTTTACAAGTATGTTTTAAAATTAATTTATTATTAAATATTTTAAGAATATAACTTTTATTCTTTTTAACATAATTTTCACAAATTACTAACTTGGTAATTAATTATAATGGTTTAATTAATGATACCCTTGCATGAAATTGAAATATAAATACTCATGTTCGAGCAGTTGTTTGGACCAAATGTTCAACCAAGACATTGTGTCATAGCTCATACTGAAAGCATTATAACTGTTACTCCAAGTAGTAGAGATGCAGAAACCTATGTAAATGGAGCACGAATATATGAAACTACTATTCTTCAGCATGGCATGATTGTTCGTTTTGGAAAACTTCATACTTTTCGATTTATTGATCCCGTGCATGATCAGGTCAGTGACCAAGTCAAAAAAATAATTAAATTTAATTACCCAAATAAACCCAGCATATAAATAATTAAATAGATAAATAATAAAAATTTATTAATTATATCAGTAATCCAAACAAATTTATCCCCAAATTTTGATTAATCATGTTTAATTTTTGAATTCTTCATATTATGCTTGTTTTCAGAAAAGAGGTGCAACACCAGATTTGCGCCAATCAACAGATTATCTTGAAAGGTAATTTGCCAATGATAAAATTGTAACTTGTAAATGTAACTTTGATAAATACCTTATTTTCATAAAATTTTTATAATAAACAAATAAAT
This sequence comes from Centruroides vittatus, assembly GCF_030686945.1. Taxonomy (NCBI): domain Eukaryota; kingdom Metazoa; phylum Arthropoda; class Arachnida; order Scorpiones; family Buthidae; genus Centruroides; species Centruroides vittatus. The sequence continues at coordinate 27,927 of NW_027122016.1, forward strand.
TGGACTATAACTTTTGTTAATATATTTTAGAAATTCAAGGAAAGAAGATCAGTTATCTATTCACCATGGTGGTTATGAGACAACATTTGATGCTGATGGCAATGTTGAAACTGTATCAACTCATTCAAGAGAAGAGCACATGTCCAGGAAATCTGATGATGTTCATTCCCATCGTTCAGTTGGAAGAGAGAGCACTCATGGTCATGGTAGTTTTGAAAAATATGATCAGCGTCGTGGTAATGATCCCATTTTACCTGCTGTATTAGAATTTTGGGAAGAAGGTATTACTATGTTTATTTAAATATATAATATTATTTGGAATTATATTTTGTAAATTACATCATAAATATTTAATTTAATTGCATTGAAAGTTTTAAAATTTAATGTGATAATCTTTGTCTACATTCACTTTTTATTGGACCAGGTAATATAACATATTAGATGATATTAAGTATTTAAAAGTTTAACTTCGAATTTTCATATATATAAATGATCTGAAAAAGTTTTCTCCATTGTAATTTTTTTACATTTAAATAATACAAGAAATTTGTTTAAAAAATGTGGTTAATGTTACCTATGGTATCAAGATATGGCGATGGGGAAATTCCCTACATTCTAGACGGCGACGGGGAAATTCTTTTTCTCTACGTTCTAGACAGCAACATGGAAATGTTTTCTACCCTACGTCTGACGTGGGCGCGTTTCCTGTAACCTCAAAACGGAGACGTGAGATTATTGGAGAAGATTGAATCTCCTCCAATAATCTTGAACGAGGATTTTATCAAGTAATGAAATTCGTAGAGGGTGCTTTGACGTGAATGATCGGCAATTATGCAAATTTTTTTTTCCCAAAAGTGGAATAGGCGTGTTGTCGTGCGAAAAGATTATTTTGATGTTTGGATACTTTTGGAATTTTTCTATTTTAAGGTGATTAATAATAATAATAATAATAATAATTTTCCTTTTGAATTTAAGCAATTGGAATTTATTTATTGAAAAATTGGCTAAGCGATTTTTGCATTTTTTGGAAAGATATTCCACAAGTTAGTCATGTCGAATTGCGATATTGAATTGGACGAATTTTGGAAAGAGTGTACTGGGTGACGATTTTACCTGTTAATTGAAGCAGAGTCTTCTGTACTAGGATTAGATGAAAGAATTGATGGCGGACTGAAATTTGCAGTAAAACTGGGCCTCCAACACACCAAGGAAGTTTGCCAGAAATGTGGCCAAACATGCAAATTGAGTTATCGCAACGACCGGAAATCATGCGTGATGTGTTGCTGAAAATGCTGGCGGAATAGTTCGGCTTTCGAAGGAACGTTCAAAGGGAAATGTGGCAATATGGGCAATATGTCACATGCGAATATTTTGACATTCATATGGCACTATATTGGTTTAGAGTGCACAACGAGTAATTCGGCAATTTCCTCGGGTATTTCTAAAAAGGCAGGCATAGACTGGTCGAACCACATACGTTTCGTTATGTTAGTGTCTTTACATAATCTGACATCGTTTAAAATAGGTGTTGGCAAAACGGTGGAAATAGATGAAACAGTGATATGTAAATGTAAATATGAGAAAGGACGAAAAATGAAAAGTACTAAATGGGTCGTTGGAGGTATATGCCAGGAGGACAAGACTTGTTTTATATGCCAGGTTAATGACAGATCTGAAATAAATCTGAATTGGATAATATCGAAATACGTGAATTCCGGCAGCATAGTATTCACAGACAAATGGAAGGGATATAACCAGTGGTGATATTCGAAATATTTAACAAGGGGTTCACTAGCAGAAAATTTTTCCCTGACAATCACCGACAAATGAAATGGAAGTTTTGAATAGAAATAAATACAATACCTTTTCTTGCAACCGTATATCTAACAATCAGTGGGCAGGTACCGTTAACGTAACGAGCCATGGGTGAAGGGCAGGTAACGTTAATATTTTAGTATATATTTTAATATGTCATCATCTCTCGAGATACATTATACTTTTTCTTTCGCTGTCCATAGCCCCGACACGTGTTCGACAGCCATCTTGTATTATCTCGCGCACGTGGCATTCTGGGATCTCTCTTATCACTGGATCTACTTTCAAGAACTCTCTTGAATCGATCGCGATTAAACCTCAATTGAAACGGTCGAGAGAGATTGCACCAAGACATACTCCCTGACCTTGCTCACAATCTAGATTGAAATGCTCAGTACGAACGGGGTATAAGGCTCTAGTGTAGTAGTATTACAGAGTATAATACGCATATTTTAATATATTTTTTTAAAAAAAACAAACCCACTGAGAAATGTTACGTGTGTTTAACAATGTTCGGGAAACTGAAAATTTTAACAACGGGTTCGGGCAAACCCGTTTGGAAAACTGAAAATTTTAACAACGGGTTCGGCCGAACCTGTGCGAACCCGCCGAATATCACCACTGGATATAACCACATAGACGACTTAGAAGGTAGAAGGGAAAAAGCTCAGTAACAAAGTAAGTTATCCTATTTTTTATTTGTATTTATTATTATTATTTTTTTTGTGATGGCGACCGGAAACGCGGCCACGTCGAACGTAGGGTAGAAATAACTCCCCGTCGCCGTCTAGAATGTAGGGTAGAAAAAATTTCCCCGTCGCCATATCTTGATACCATAGGTAACATTAACCAAAAATGTATTCAACTGTTATTCATTAATCTTTAGAATTTAGTTTTATAGTAAATTTACTATTTGACTAGAAATTCGATTATCATATTAATACTAAGTTTTGTGTTGATGATGATAATATTATTTTCTGTAAAATTGTAGGATTTATTGAAATTACTATGTGATAAATATCTAAAATTTTTCACAAGAATAAAGCCAAAGTTTAAACTCTGGAAATATTAAACTGATGATTGGAATAAGTTTTGAAGTATATTATTATAAGGACAAATGGGTTACATGCTCATCAGTTTTCTTTTGATAATATACATTCCAAATGAATAAAAAACATAGAAATTTACTTCTATCAGAAATATGCAAAATTTTATTATTAAAAGTTATTATGGTTTTGTACACACATTTAACACTTCAAATGTAATATCTAAAATCTAGTGACTGTTTAGAAAATGTTATATGTAATGCTTATGAAAGATTACTAGATTTCAGATATATAATTAATGTTTTTACTATAGAGGTTTTTTAGAATTGTTTGAAATAAATAAAAATAAAAAAAATAATGATGCTGCACAGTATTGGTTATCCAAAGAATTGATTAACCAAAACAGACTTCAGAGTGTACTACTACTAGAAATTTCAAAGTTTTACATAATTATGACCTTCTATAGTTCACTATTGAATTATCTCCTTATTATTCATTTTACAATTATATATATATTTTTTATTTTGAATTCAGAGTTTTGTCAGTAATTTGTAGATTGCAAGGAAAGACTTAGTCACTACTGCTTGGTTTTAATAAATTAGACAATTGTTTTGCTATTTCTAATTATTTGTATGTATTAAATTTCTATTTTTTTAATTTTTTTTTTAATTATTATACCAGAATTTAGTACTCTTACTTAATTTTAGTTATTTATCATCTTAATCACATTTATTACAAAAATAATATTTTTAAAAAAAATTGATTATCTGAAAGTATTCCATGCTGATTTTTGACACTTATATATTCAAATTTATTTTTCCTCTAACAACTTTAGCATTTTTTAAAATTCATATTAAGCTTGAATATTTTTTGTAATTTATGAAGAAAATATTGATTATTTAGCCTTTATACAGTTATTTATTTACTTTGTTTTATAGGCGAAGACAAATTCTTGAATGCAACAATAACTCAATTAGATCCAAGTCAAGTGCAGTTTAAATTAGCTCCTACATATACATTGTATATGGCAGCTCGTTACAGAGCATCTACTCATTTTCGTCCAGAAACAACACCTAATGAGAGAGCACATAGATTAACAGCATTAATGAATAAAGTTGCAAGTATGATTCATCAAGTTATACAAGTAAGTGCTTCCAAACAAAAAAATTTAATTTTGTATTTTCTGATCTAAATAACCCAATGAAAAATTTAACGTAGATAAAACTTGTTGCAAAGTCTTTTATACAAATAAATAAAATCAGTCAAAAAGTTTCAAAAATACTTTCTTTTGATGACTATTTACTGAAATTAAAAAATCTATAAGTAATATTATTGTAAAGTTATTTGTGAAGGTGAGCTTACAGAATTCCTAATTGAAATTTTATAGTAAGAACTTTTTGAAATGAAACTAAATATGAACAGAAAAGTATCTAATACTGTTTAAAGAGCTTGAAAATTTATTTAAAATTCTATCCTGTAAGTGAGAACTTTGTATCTTTAGAATACGTACTAACCAAAAACAGATAATCATTTGTTCATATGAGTTTGGATGATTTTAAATACAAAATTTTAATTTAAAAATTTAAATAAAAGAGTTAGCATAAATAAATATAAAGCAAAAATTTAATAAATGAATATAAAGCTGAAATTCATTCTACAGCTCAGAAATGGTTCTGTATGTACTAGATATAATTGTTTAAAAATTAAAATAAATTTAAAAAACTAATTTTGCATTTATTTATATTAATAATTTTATTTGATATTTTTAAAAATTAAAATCATTAATATCTGAAATTATTCACTTATGATTATCTGTTTTGAAATTGTATGAATTTCAAAATGAGTGTTCTCACTTATAATTAAAATCATAGACTGAAAACATTCATCTTCAACTTGTGTTCAACTCCAGTGTTAAAAAAGCTAAGAAACTGGTTAAGTAAAGCAAGCTTCTTAGATATTTTAATATTGGAGTTGGTTTAACTGTTTTTTACTATTACTTTAACATCCATATAACTTGAATTTTTGTATTTATTCCTTCTGGTGATTAAATATTTAATTTCAAAAATATTATTAACTTTAAAAATCCTGGCAGAAGCTTTAACAACCAGACTTTATTTTCATTACATTAACTATAGAAAGATTACATAGTACATTTTTCACCGATCACTAAAAAAAATAAATAAGAATATATATTTTTTAATATATATATTCTTTGTGTTTATTTAATTTTATTTATAAAAAATACTGGCGAATTTTACATAGTTTTTCCCCCTCTTACAGCAGTTTTAATTCAAAACAATTTATATTATTTTAGTTTAATAAGATTTTCATTTTTTTTTAAATATTAAATTTATATGTCTTTTTTATAAATCTTCATGAAATTTATAAAGATATCTAAATTGCTAAATAGAAAACCTTAATATTTTTTATATCTGTTTTAGACAAATGGCAAATCATAATAAATCTCAAAAATATTTTTACTAAGTCCTCATTTTATTGAATATAAGTAATTAACAAAATTTAGAAATTCAAAATTAAAATTAATATTTTTTTAAAATGCTTTATTTTAACTTTTGTGTTGTATTTTGTTATAATTATTAAGTATTGTTTTATATTGGCGATTTTCAACTTTTTTGTTTTGTCAATCACTTTGAACAAAATATTTGTAGCTTGATTATGTGGATTTATAAGATATAATTTTAATATTATCAAGTACCAGATAATTTTTGTTCTTCAATGAATTTGTGCTGGTATTTTTTTAGGATTTGGAAAATTCATATTCAGTTATACAAATAATTACCAATTTATTGCAAAAAATCTCCATAAGATTTAAAAATAAATATTTTTCCACAATATATTCACAGATTTTGTTGGTGAGAGTATCATGACACTCTCCTAGGACATTCCAGATGATGTCTAGACTTTCGTTTATATAACTACATTCTTATACTTCATACCTTATCTGCCTTGGTTTTTTGGTATGTGTAGTATATACAGCTTAGATTAAACTCTTTGTTCAAACCAAGCAGTTCGCTTTTTACTTTACTCTGCTGCCATACCCTGCATTTATCACAACAGATTTTTTTATACAAAAATAATAATTCATCTTTTAATGAGACAGTACAGAGAAATTTTATTATAATATAAAATGAAACAAACTAAATTTTAATTATACTTTTTATACATTTCTCTGGACAAAGTAATCACATTGTTTTTCCACATTTAGTAATATTTTATGACATTATGTAATTTTTTAATGTGAATTTCCTGAGGTTTATCAATCACCAAATGAGAACCACTGCTTCATAGAAATTATTTTTATTTTGCTTTATAATATTTTCAGAAAAAAATAATTTTCTCCATAAATAGAATTTATTGAATTTATACTTTAAAATATTATTAATATAGGATCGTTATAGAGATGCTGGATCATTGGCATTTTGGCTTGCAAATGCATCTGAATTACTTCATTTTTTAAAACAAGATCGTCATTTAAGTGCCTATACTCTTGATGCTCAAGATATGTTAGCTGAGAGTGTACAATTAGCTTTCCGTAGTTTAGTTACTTGTCAGCAAGGAGAACTACAAACTGCAATGCCTGCATTTTTAGAAGATCGTGATGACGTGAGTGAAGAAGAAGGTACTACAGGTATATGTTTTATTGTTTTTGATATAATAGATATAGTGTAATATAAAATAATAAAATTTTTTATGATTTTGTTATATTTAATGCTGTTTTCAACAGAGTAATAATAATAATTAAAAAATAGCAACAACTTATGTTAAAAAATCCATTATTATAAGATTATATGAAAATATTTTAATTTTTTAGCAGAACTTTTCATTTTTTAAAATCCATTTCTAAAGAACATGAGAGAAGTGCAAATCATCATTTTTCTCATCATACATATCTGTTAGATTAGATTAACATCTAAGAAATTTAAAATTTGTTTGAATTGTTGTTGATAGTGCATAATCATATCTTTCTACATATTCAGATTTTAACTTAAAATTTTTTAATCAAATGTGAAAATAAATATTTATCAGTTAAAATCTGAGTTTAGTGAAAAGATTTGATTTAAACATTTTGTATTATCTTTATTATGATCTATTTTACTTGGATGACATCATTTATTTAGAAATGCATTGTAAATAATAATAATACAATGTGTTAATGAACAGTTCAGACTGCAAACAAATTGGACAACAAACACTTTTGAGAAAGATTTTTATGTTCGGATAACTGACAGAAAAAACACAAGAAGCGACGCTGCATTTAAGATTTTTAAAACTATATTTTTATGGCATCTATACATGGTTTATGGAACGAGACTTTCACAGTTGTATACGTAACCTCTTTTGCACTAGTTAATTTCTGTTCTCTGAATTTTTGTAAGTGCTTTTCTGAGCTTTTTATTTAAAAAACTGATGGTATTATGGGGCCTAAAAAGAGTGGAGTGTCAAGAACTGTGTTCCCTATAGAAACTAAGCAAGAGATAATAACCAAGGTAGAAAGGGGCAGAAGATGTCTGATACTGTAGGCCAGGGGTCGATATAACATTATTAGGGGGTCAATTATCAAGCTTAGGCTAAGGATAAGGGGGAGCTAAGGATCAAGCTTATCTGTCTCACTGATTGTCAGTTACAAAAATTATTATTAACAAATATACAATAAATGAAAAACAAATGCAAAATTAAAAGAAATGTATTAAAATTGTAAGTGCTGTGTTTTGCTTGTAACACAAACTTTTTGGTGGGGGGTCGATGTGAAGTTTCGAAAACTTGTAGGGGGTCGACGATCAAAAAAGTTTGACAACCCTTGCTGTAGGCAGATGACTTTGACAGGTCTACAGTAGATACAATCTTAACTAAGAAAGATATAGTCAAAAAGACTCAAGCAGATAAAGGAGTAACAAAAATCATATCCGAGAAGTAAAGATGTGCCCCATCCATGGAAAAATGAAGAGACTGTTTTTAGTTTATTACATATAAATAAACATAGTAAGAAATTATATAATTATTTATTTATTTTTTGGTGTCTCCAGAATGAATTAATCAAATTCCCACAAAAATCTATGGCAAATCAATAATCAGTTAATGAACAATTTGGATAGCAGATATGGTCTTGGAACGAATTACGTTAATGATCACCCACTATATTTCTGTGAATATTGAATGAATATTTATTTTATTGTTTATATTTAAACAGGAGAGAGAGAGAGAGAGAAAACATTAAGAGAAAGAGAGAAAACACATACAAAAAATAACTTTTTCAGGGAAAATTGTTTTCTAGAAGAGAAATCCTTTAGATACTTCTACAAGATTTTGATATATGGAAATTTTTTCATTTGATTTAATTTTTAAAATATTTATCTACTGTATTATATAAAATTAACTTTAAAATCAATTATAATTATTCTTATTAGAATATTTATATATTAAAAATAAAAAAAATATTACAAATAATAATTTTGTTGTTTTTGTAGCAATATATTACATAAATTATCACGGATCTAAATGTTTTTTTTTTTTTTGTAATAATATAAACAAAAGTATTTAAAAATATTCATTCAATTTCCACAGAAATAATAATATTTACAATACAATTCTAAATAAATGATGTCATCCAAGTAAATTAAATTTTTTCACTAAACTTAAATATTATCAATTAAAATATATTTAACTTCAGTATTTGATTTAAGAAATTTTATTTGCATTAAATTATTAAGTTTGAATACAGTTTTCTCTGAAAAAATTCTTTATAAGAATATTTATTTATTTATTTGTAGAATAAATTATTTAGTTTATTTGAAAAATTTGTTAATAATTACTTTGAAAGTCATTGTTATTTTTTGTTTTTTAGCCGATGTTCTAAATGTATTATCAAATGCAATGTCATTGTTAAGACGATGTCGGGTGAATGCTGCTCTGACTATTCAACTCTTTTCTCAGTTATTTCATTATATCAATATGTGGCTATTTAATAAAGTTGTATGTGATGCAAGACCAAATTTATGCACTCGTTTGTGGGGAGTAAGATTTAAGAGAAGATTAGGCAGAGTGGAAGCTTGGGCAGAAAAACAAGGTCTCGAATTAGCTGCAGATTGTCATTTAAGTCGTATTGTTCAGGTACTAATAATCATTTAATATTATTTTTATTTAAATTTACACATCTTTACAAATGGTTTGAAAAATTTCTGTTAGCACATATTACTAACAGACAATTAATCTAATAAATAGGTTTTTTAACTTAATCACTGGCTATTTTACAAAATAGTGAATATTATTCAGATTGCTTTTTGTCTGTTGACTTATTTCCAATGTTTCATGCTAGCACATTTTCCTATAAACAGACTTATCAAACTGGACAGCCATGAAACAGAATAACCTTAAGATACTATTTTTTTCTATGTATTTATTATGATTAGATTTGTTAGGTTTGAAATGCATATCATAGTAAAGTTAAATTTAGCATATTTAGTAAAGTTAAATTTTTTATTTAACTTTACTAAAATTTAAAGATGATAATAAAAATATATCAATTATTATTTTTAAGTATAACAAAATAAATTTGTGTATTCAAACAAATTAAATGCACCCTTATCTTGGGGGATTGCTATCAACTAGTTTGAGATTAGAGTAGTAGAATACCAGTAATAGAACACATGGGCAATCTGCCAAAAGGATGATTGCCCATGTGGGAGGATTTTTGGGAAACTACCTTGTGGGAGGACTTCCAGTGGAAAACTAACCCCATTTAGGTGTCTTGGTTACTCACTTGAAGAAGACTCAGAAAATTCCATTCACTAGCCATTTGCCTGCAATCAACTATCAGTGTTCAGTGGTTTTATCCACTCAGCCAGTGGTGGGCTAACAAGGTGGGAATCTTTGATCAAATTGAAAGGATAAATTTGACTTACAGTGAAACATTATTTTTGATCAATAATGAATTGTATATTAATATAAACCACAATATATATTGACTGTTGACATTTGATTAAGTTATGTTAATATAAGTGTAAAAATTTTGCAATAGTTTATGAAATGCATTCTGTTAATCTTATCAGTTCTTATTTTTTTATTATAGATTTCTTTATCATTTATTTTTAAATACTGAGATTAGAAATGAGAAGTTTTGAAATATAGACATTTTAAAAATACCAAAAAGTAATCAAAACCATAAATTTTGACTTAATAAAATCTGTTTATAGCAAAAATTATCTATTGTATTTTATTAGAGATATATTACCAAGTCATACACTATCATAAATTGGAATACTTATTGAGAATAAATAAAGCATGAGCAGCTGTTTTCAGTCTAGTTGCAACTTTCATCCTTCAGATCTGATCAACAAGTTGTATTGATTAAATTGCATTTATATTATATAAAGTCAGTTATAATAATTATGTTATATGCTATATTTTATGCATTAGTTTCAATTATTACAAATAATATGATCTATTTAAAATTTTTCAAGGCTGCACACTTACTTCAAGCACCCAAAAGTAGTCCTGAAGATATTGCCTCAATAAGTTCTTCTTGTTTTAAGTTAAATTCTCTTCAACTTTTTACTCTTCTTGAAAAATATCAGCCTGTCCCAGATGAACCTCTAATACCAAGAGATTTAATAGAAAATGTTGTAAAGGTAAGAGTTTAAATTTAGAAATATTACTTTTAATATTTTTTATTTATGCCATATACTGATAATTTTAACACTATAAAATATTTAGAAGAAACAAAAGATTTGAAAAAGAAAAACTACAAAGTACTACATTAGACCTATCAGAATAATTATAAAATCTAAACTTATGAAAAAATTTAGAAATTGAGCAAATGATGGTGTATAATTCTCTGATAATCAAATAATTAAGTTATAATTAAATAAATAGATATATCAAAGATATTACAAACTTGTATTTGATACATAATATTTTATTGTTAAAATATATACAGCTATACAGAGTATTTAACAGTAGGGAAAATACTTTTGAGAATATGCAGTAAAAGTATAATACAGTGATACCTCGGTTTTTGTCGATAATCTGTCCAAAAACAATCTGCAAAATCCGAAACCGACGAAAACCGAAGCAACTATTTCCATATGAATCAATGTAAATTCAATTAATTCATTCTAGACACTCCAATATACATACCAAAAACACATTTTATAGATAATTAATATAGTGTTAAATACTAAAAGCAATAAGAAATTAATATAAAAGACTAATCTAAAGGAAAGCAATGGAATTGTTTGGCTAGACGCGTGCGGTAATGTCTTGTCTTGTAGAAACTAGTTGGATATGAGCTTCTAGCCTATATCGCCCCGTGGTAAAGTGTGATGATGTAATTGTCATGTAATAGTAGTTGTATGCATTTATGATGGTCTTATTACAGGGAATAATGCCTTCCAGGAGGTCCATTTAAGGGTAACTGTTCCCTATTCAGGCATCATTACAGACATGGAGAAAACCCGGAAAACTTCACCAAACTAGGGCACAAACTAGGGAAGCGCAAACTAGGGGTTGCAATCCAGTTGGATTTTTGCTGGACCAACGTCATTCCAACTGGATCCAGCATGGTTGTATTTTTCATTCAATAAAGTGTTATCTATCTATCCAGCAATTTATGATTTTTTTAAAATACTTAAGAAACATTTATTATTTAGATTCGTCACTATAAATCAGTAAAACTTCTTATGCATTTAGATAGTAAACTTAACTTTGGTTTGGTTTAACACTTGAGATAGAGCTAATTGACTTTAAGTGTTTAGTTAGATTATAATTATAATGTAATCTTTAAGTTAAATAATAGCAAAGGGAGTATTAATACATTATAATAATGTAAGGACGGATAATCAGTGGCTAAGTGGCTATCAGTCTTACCAGTTTTCTTATATAGGCTCTACATATCAGTCTGTAGTTATTTATAAGTAATTTAATTATTAGTGTTAGTAAAGTAGTGAGTAAGTAATTAGTATTAGTCTAGTAGTTAGTTATTATTATCACAATCATGAATCACATACATTCATATCATCATATATCTTAAGATACTGATACTCATTAATTTAATTAACTATTTAACTAACTAGGTAGTCTCAGTTTCTCACTAACTTTCACAATAAAATTGCTTAGCCTAGCCCACTAACCACTTATAGAATAAAAGTTTAAAAACACTTACTTACTAGATTTAGAGTAGAAGTTATAAAATATTAGTCTTGTCTTGAATAAAGTATTTTAAAGGATTAAATAAAATTAAATCAATCACTTCTGTTATTTTTTTTTGACTTTTCTGGAAGTAGAATCTCAAGAAACAAATGGTTTTGATGGTGTTGTCTCCCAACCTATTTCTTAATGAATTGCATGTATATCCCTCTGCGGAGAAGGCCCTTTCTGCCTCTACGCTAGTTGGTTTCAGGATCATCAAATAATCATAAATCGTTTCATCATGTGATTCATTGACGTCACAACTGACCATAAATTAGAATTACGCACCAGGACTAGAAGAGGAGTTACTTATTTTATTTAGTGCGAAGACACTTTATTTAGCGAGAGCAGAAAGTCAACTGGCAATTAGATCAGCAGAGGTAAAAAAAGGCGGTGCAGTATAGAGAGGGGTGTAGCATGTGCCACACTGAGCGGCAATGTCACTCTCGCTGCCGAGCGATAGCGCACATAGCAAAGCAGCAACGCTGACAACGTAGACTTTTGTGCCATTATTTAGAAAGTTAATTGAGTATTTGTGGATCCAGCACCTGGTGCTGGATGAGGGATCCAGCAATTGCAATCCTGGTGCAAACCCACGACCAAACTTCCAGTGTTCAGGGAACAGAATCGTTGGCCACTGGTGGGCCGTCGTGGGGTATTGCTCACACAACGCATGGGTCATCCTTTGTTTTCACAAAATTAGCAGCTAGGTTGCTTGGGCATGCTGATGAAATCCAAGGCAATTGATGAAAATCGAGACAAATTTTTCACACAAAAAATCGACGAAAACTGAAAGGACGATAACCAAAGTCAACGAAAACAGAGGTATTACTGTATTGATTTGTGATACATATCATGAACTTTTATAATTATAAAATAACAACAATTTTTCTCATCCATTTTAGAAATCATTAAATAGTATTTTTTTCATTGAAATTGCTATAAAAATTACCTTAATAGAGTTCGTTATAAGGTAGATATATAATAGTTTTTAAGTCCAAGTTTTGAATTTAATTTATTTATAATATCTTCATTTCATTGAATAGTCTTAATTAATATTATTGAACCATTAAAAATATGATTAACTAACTATATATATTTTATTAAATAAACATTAATAGAATTAATTTTAATCATTTTTAAAATTTAAAAGTTATATTAAAATAGATTTTTTTTTTACAATTGAACATTATAGGTTGCAGAAAATACAGCTGATGAGCTAGCACGAAGTGATGGAAGAGAAGTAAAATTAGAGGAAGATGCTGATCTTCAACTGCCTTTCCTTCTACCAGAAGATGGATATTCTTGTGATATAGTTAGAGGAGTCCCTGCTGGACTTCAAGAATTTGTTCAACCATTAGTTCAGACAGGTAATGTACAAAAAATGGTGACCATAAATTTTAATTGTTATCAATAGATGATATTATGAACAATAAATAATGTAAATGTTTTCTTTAATTATTATTTTTATAAAAATATTTTATTTTGAAGTTTATTAATTAGTTTAATAATGTTTATTTTAGGTTTATGCCATCTTACTATTCAGACATCTTCATCAGGATATTGGACAATATACATGTCAGATCAAGATATTGGACATTTTCCACCACGAGTACTTTTATTTTTTATTATTAATAATAAAATTATCTTAAGACTCGAAAAATATCAATATGTAAAATATATTTATAGGCTTGTAGTCCAAGTATCCACAGTCATGCTGGTGATGGTGAAGGTAGTGGACGTGGTTCTGCTGTTCCTCCAGAACCAGAAGTAACAACTATTCGACTTCAGAAAAGCAATAATGGAATCGGACTTAGTATCGTAGCTGCAGGGGTATGTGTTTAATTGTAATAACATTAAAGGAATTAATGTTAAGTGTCTGGTTCTTAAATGTTAATTATCAACTGTTCTAATAGAGTTAAAAACGGCATTACTCCAACTAATTATGTTATTTTATAAACATCTTTTGGTTAGTGTGCTCTATTTAAAAATTGAGATATTGAATGGCGAATAAAATTTTCCAAATCTCAAAAAGCATTTTTATAATAAAAACAAAATAAAATCTGACTTATTTAAATCTGTTTATTCATAAGAAATTGTTTGCTTTTTTTCTCTTTATATTCTTTTTGTAATATATTTAATCATAAATAGTATATAATCATGATTATACATAATAATAAATTATCAGTGACTGAGGAATTTTTATAGTATGAAATAGTTTTAAGTGTAAGAGGAATAATTATATAAATCATATTTATTATTATATTAGGAAAAGATGAATGAAGATTGAAGTGAAATAATTTTAATGATATTGATGATAAGCATTATTAGATATGCATAATGCATAATATTGATATGAACAAAGAATTAAATAGAAATGAGACTTTTTTTGATGAAATTATAATGTAATGTTATTAACAGCTGAGAAGATATTTATTTGGAATTTTTACTGAACATTCAACATAAAGATTGCTACATTTTAGTTGTGAGTAAAATATGATTTCAATGTTGTATATTCACTTGTAATTTACCCTGAAAAAAATGCTTCAAAAATAATTGTTCTGAATTACAGTACTTAATTACACTTTAGAATTACAGTAGACTTTTAATAAATATTACTTTCTTAACTCAAAATTGTTGCTAAGTCAAATTCTAATTTTGTTCCAACTCAATTCTCATAAATTGTCATAGACTCAATCTATTCTGTGTTTCTATAAGTTGAAGTAGCTTTTAGATCATATTTTGCTACCTCAAAATTTAAGGTCCTGGGATTTTATTTCATGTCTAATTTCGTATTGGATCTGTTCAAAAAATAACTGAACTTTTTGAATTGGGTGGAAACAGAGTGCCCTAGTGTTGTGAGGTTGATAACACTACATTCGTGATAACCTACTGAGTAACTGCTTTTTTTAGATTGTTTATATCTTATTTCATTCCGCTGTTGCTGTTTTTTTGATTGAAAGGTGTTTGTGTTTATGGCAATTTTTCAATGTGCAATTTATGGGAGCAACGATGCAATGTGAAGTTTTGTGTGAAACTGAGGAGAACTTTTATGGAAATATTTCAACTTTTGAATCAAGTTTATGGAGGCAATGCTCTAGATCATATGCAGTGTTACAAATGGTTTACTCAATTCAAAAATGGTCATTAATCAGTTATGATCCTTGACTAGGAAGGCCTTCGACCTCAACTGATGACATTCACATTCAGAAAATTAAGGATCTGGTCCATACAAATCTTTGTCTGACTGTCAGAGAACTTGCAGAAGAGGTGGGATTTCAATAGGGTCATACTGTGACATTTTAATGGAAAAATTGAGCATGCATTGAGTGAAGATCCTTATGTAATTTGCTAAGATCTTTACGATGATCCGTCTCGAGTTGGTTCTTACGACCCGAGAATGTCCATACGTTGGTTTGTGGAAAGTTACACCTCCACACTCAATCCAATGAATATGTACAGTTTATTTACAAAACAAATATTTACAGGATATACAAGTTTGACAACATTACACACACAATGCAACAAAGGTGTGGTGCCTCACGTAACAGCTTGTCTGTTGGGGACTATTAGACTCTGGGGAAACTCCAGTCGGTTTGCGGAGTTGGCTCAACCATGTGGCCGTCCGGTCTCTACACTAACCCTTCTCAGAGGAATTCCTAAGAGGAGAACACTCTCTCTACACCTCACGGGCTTCCTAAGTGTCAGAGACTACCACGTATCCGGTCTCTCGCCCTTCTCCCCGTTCCTCTCGCCACCCTTACAATTTAAAGAGTTCCACGGCGACAACTTGCGACCAATCAGGTCCTTCTTTTCCCCTGGGAGCTTCTAAAGACGTCCGCCCTCCTCCCAACGACACAGCTTACAGTCACGTCCGTTCCTTGTTTACGTTTTTCAAGCCGACCAACACGTGGCAAACACATTGACGTGTACCCATAAACGGAGACGCTACCCCTTTGTTCTTCCCGGCCGTTTGTAGACCCAACACCAGGTGGGACCAATTACCTCGGTCGTGTGGCTTTTAGACCTGCTACGCTAAAAGCGGACCTTTACACATTGAGTTGCAGCAAAATTTGTACACATTTGATAACTGAACTTCAGAAGGAAAATCAAGTGGGCATTTGTTTGCCTGGAATTTCTTCAACAATCCAATGATGATGAAACATTCATACAGAGGATCATAGTGGTTGATGATAGTGTGGAATCACCGGGAGGTAGACGGAATTGTACCTCCTTTTTCCCGGTTAACAGATTGGTAAAACCTGCCCCCAGTCAAGGATGGCAGTTTCCGGTTTGGAAATAATTGTATAGTTATTGTTGGGTCGGTCAAGTGGAAGAATTAGTGGATTCGTCGATAAGGCAGTAGCGATACTCGAATAAATAACACCATTGTAACAAATAAACAAGATTTATTTGGACAGAAATAAACAAATACAAGATTAACATTGATAACTATAGTTTAGCGCGAGCCTACCGCGGGGGGGAGAGGCCGTCGAGAGAGAGTTTACAAAAATTTGGTCGTCATACCTCATCCTGGCTATTATTTCTTTTGTCGAAGTTGCAAAGATCATCGGGGGGGTCAGAGGAGGATCGTCAACACTTCTCTCGAGGTGGATACACAAATTCAAAAAGTGATCAGACGACCCCGTTAATTTCTCAACGTCGCCCTTTTATACCTTTAGTCATGTGGATGGTTATCACCAGTAGCGGTTTTCAAAGATTAAAATTTGGTGACTCAGGTTCACATCCGTGGAAAAAGGAAAATGAACTTCGGCGGAGGAAGGATGAGCGTCCGTTCTCAGTTGATTTAAAGTTTGATATAGATTTCCCATTGGGAGAGTGGTTGGTTAAGGGACTGTTGGTCCTGATGTTAGGGGGGTTGCTCGGTCCAGCCCCTCACAATAGTTGGATTTACTGCTACAACAATGAGACAAAAGTTCAATCATCACAGTAGGTTGGCAAGGGATCACCATGCTCAAAAACAGCACAACAGTCTCGATCCAATGTCAAGATGATGATCGTTATTTTTTTTATTTTTTTCTTTCAATGGAGTTGTGCACTCCGAATTTTTGCCTCATGGTCAAATAGTCAACCATCAGTACTATGCAGGTGTTTTGAAATGGTTGTGTGAAAATATTCACAAAAAGAGACTAGAGTTGTGGTGAGACAACTCATGGTTCCTTCACCATGACAATGCGCCTGCTCACTCGGCCTTGTCGATTCACCAGTTTTGTGCCAAAAATCAAATGACTGTCCTCCCAAGCTTCCCCAGTCACCAGACCTGGCTCTTTGTGATTTTTTTTTCTTGTTTCCAAAATTAAATCAGTGTTGAAAGGATGCTGTTTTGACACAGTTGATGATATTAAAACAAATATACCACAAACATTGAAGGACATTCTGAAAGAAGCTTACCAGGACTGTTTTGCAAAGTGAAAACACCACTGGGATAAGTGTGTGAATAGAGGAAGGAAGTACTTTCGTTCACCTTCTTTGAAGCTTAATGCTTGTGCTTTTGGTCAAAAATTTTGAAATTTTGCAAGGAGTAATGTACTAGGGGGATTAAATTTTGGTGATTAAAGGTCTAGAGGATGAGGAGATAAAGAGGGTTGTTTGTATCACCAATAGGGTTGGACTTAATGACAATTTTACTTGTTATTAGCATTGTTATATTAATAACTTGTTATTATCATTGTTATATTAATTACTTGTTATTAGCATTGTTATATTAATTACTTGTTGTTATCATTGTTATATAATTAAAAATATAAAAAGCTTTTAAAATAAAATATCATAATAGATGGTGCCACCAAATGTTGCTGGGAAAGTTAACCCTTAGCCTGCCGTTTGCCACGCCCCCTTATTTTGTAAAATGGCCAAGGTCAAAATAGGTGAATCAGGCAATATTATTTTAAAAATTCACTAAAAATTAAATTATTATTTTATTCATATGAAAAAAATCACATATATTTATCAATATAGTTAGTTTTAAATACGACACATTTCGATAATGTTTGTTTGAAAAATTTATGAGAAAAAAATATATATATATGATAACTGACATTCAGACTTGAAAATTTGTTACTATTTGTCAAAATTAACATTGTCTGGTTACTTCATTCTTATTGTCACTAAGCCAATACGATGTACAATATTGTTCTGTACAATTTGATATAACATTTATGCATGTACGTTTATTCATTGTGAAATAATCGCACATTATATCAAACATTTGTTTGAAATCTGAACTTTATTCTGCTTTCAACTAATATAATGAACTAATATACTTTATTCATTTTATATCAAACAAGATTATTTATTTTCGTAATAAACATATGATTACCAGTAGCAATAGATGTAACATTTGCTGATATTTTAGATTTAAAAAATAATTAAAAATTAAAAATTAAAAAAATATATAAAATATCGGAACTGAAGGTCATAACTTGAATATTTATGATGCATTAACATATTATAGCCGAATAAACTTATTATAGCATTAATGAACTTATTATAGTAATATTATTGTATGAATATGCTAAAAATAAAATAAAAAATTATCAGAAAATGAAAAATTAAGGAAAAAACATCGATAATTAAAATTTTTTACATCGACAAAACACCACCTGGACAAAAATATGTGAAACAGACGATAAACAAGACGATACCGTCAAGTACTGACATCTGTTGTCGATAAATTTTATAAAAATCGATTTTTAACAGGGTAACGATGAATCGGTACCCTGGCCGTTTTGCGAAACAGATATAAAATATCATAATAGATGGTGCCACCAAATGTTGCTGGGAAAGTTAAGCAACTCATTGCTGGATTTTTTATACATGTAATAAACATATGCATTGATATATCATTCCTATAAATAATTCTTAAAATATCTGAAACTTACATTGAATATTTGAAAGTTTAAATGAATGATATTTCATTTATTTAAATTGATCTGCATTGTAGTAGAATGCAGTGAAGATATTTTTGCACTTAAATTAAATATGGAAATACTTTAAAAATTCTACATTTTATATAAATTAAGTTCATAAATTACTATTATAACTGTCTATATGAACATTCATTATTTTTGAACATTCAAACATGCAATGAATTTAATTCATTGTATGTTTATTATCCACCTTTTTCTCAGCAACTGCAATTAATTGTCTCAACACACCTGAATTTTTGCCAAGCATAAAATTATTTTATTTCTCAAACGTTTTCAATCTATTTATTATAGGCTATCTTCAGGCTTACGATTACCATTCCAAAATGGAACGAAACATTTTTCGAATAAGTTTCATTTTAAATTTAAAGATTTAGAATTGAAGTGCCAAAAAATGTGGAGAAAGTGTTAAAAAAAAATGGACACAATTACATTTCAAACAACAAAAATGCATGGGAAACTTTAATGGCTGAAATGGAAAGAGGGATGACTGGTCTTAATGATGTGGAAAAGGATTATTTTAGATGGAAAATGGTATTCAATGAAAAGGGATCACATGATGTAAAAAGTAACAAACAGTTAAATATAAGGTATACAAAAGAATGGCTAACAAAAAATCAGTTGGTGTTAAAAAAAGCAGATAAAACCAAGCAAATGGTAATTATGGAAATAAAACGTTACAATGAAGCCATTAATGAATATATTAAGAAGATTGAATGTGAGATTATGGATGAAAAGATAGTCGCATTAACGGACAAAAAAGTTAAAAAGCTTGAAAAAGCACCACTTGCATCATTCCTGACATTCTTAAAAAGGTTGCATAACTCCAGACCCCCTCGGATGCCTAGAATCTATGCATCCACAAAGACACACAAAGAGAACAAGGAAATCAGACCGGTGGTGGAAAAATGTAACGCACCAGCATATATACTAGAGAAGTGCTTAAAAAAGAACATTTATGAAGAGCTAGAGAAAAATAATTATGTGGCTGGCTCATGATCCAAATAAGGTGGTAAAAGAATTGCAAGACTTTGCTTTAATGAACGATGAAATAGGGACAGTAATGAATTCTGAAAGTCTATACCTATCCATGAATCTAACATCTTGTTTCAATGCACTCATTGAATTTATGGTCCAACACAATCCAATGTTATTGACATACTCAGAGGACTTAAAAATAATCTAGCAGACTTGATATGCTACCAATCCTTTTTTGGATTCGACGGAGTGACATACAAACAAAAGAAAGGTGTCCCAATGGGAAGTCCCATGTCAGGACTCCTGTACAAACTAGTAATACATAAACTGGAAAAAGACATCCTTAGAGATTTCATAGAGTACATTATATTTTACAAACGTTATGTTGATGACGTGTTTATAATTTGGAAAGATAACCGACGAATTGAAGAATTTTTACTTGCAATCAATAGTAATGATCATGGGTTAAAACTAAAGCTAGAACAGAAAAACTATACCTATCTCCATTTTTTGGACATTGATATAAAATTTAAATAAGGAAATGTACAAACAGCAGTGTATTTAAAACCCATGCATGCTCCACTATATATACCATCATGGTCCAATGATCCATACAAATACAAGTTACCAGCATTTAAGGCACTTACTAAAAGAGCGTTCTTATATTGCACCAATGTTCAAGACCATCTTACAGAGATTGGTAAAATTAAAAGAATCGCAACAGATTTAGCCTACAAAACTGCCACAATTGAAGGCTTGGTCAAAAGTTACAGACAACATAAAGGCAAAAAAGATACTAAAGTAGATTCAATTAACAAATTCACATACAATAAGCATATAGGAGGAGTGATGAATGAATTGAGTACTTATAAAAATTCAAAAATGGTATATAAAAGAGCACCCAACATTACAGCTTACTAAGGAATGATAAAGACAGAGTAAAAACGCATGAGAAAGCTGGAGTTTATAAAATACCATTTGAAAATCAACAATTAGGAGTAGCAAAGGATTATGTGTGTGTAACCAGAAGAAACTTAGCAATACGTCTGCGAGAACACAGGTACAATGTTAATAAAGGGCACAATAACACCATTTTAGCAATCATGGTGCAAACGGAAGGAACGAATGTAAAATGGGATGAGGCAAAAATCATTAAAACGGTCCAATCTCCAACCATTGCATTAGAAATGGAAAAGATGGAAATATATAAAAGTAAAATAAAAAACCGTTGCCTAAATGCCAAGGATGATAATGCACTTCCAACAGCATGGAAGTACATGATAGAAAAAAGCATGGGGATTAAAAACCCTTAAAACTTGTAATAGTTATACTTAGCCTTGTACACGATGTTTATCTATTTATGCTATTTTATTTTATTTTTACTGTTATTTATTTATTGTATTTATTTTTTATTATTATTTTTTCATATACACAATTGTTTTAAATCTTTAAATTTAAAATGAAACTTATTCGATAAACATTTCATTCCATTTTGGAACGGTAATCGTAAGCCTGAAGATGGTAAAAATTCAGGTGTGTTGAGATAATTAGCATGATTATTATTTTATCAAAAATTAAACTGTACCAATAAAATTTTAAATAATTTATCCCATTCATATATCTAAATATCTTTAGTGAATTACAAAATAAAACAAACTGGAAACATTATAAATATTTTAAAATGATAATAGAGTTTAAGGGACATTTGAATTTGCCGACTAGAATGCGGTCGGTTAACCAGTAAGTCGGTTAATCGGGGGTCGGATAATTGATGCTCTACTGTATATATATATGCCTTGCCAGAGTATACAATGGCAGCTGAGTGCCTTGTGTGGGAGTTTACAGAATGAGGGTATACAATGCATCCCCAGTCGGTACAATAGTAACTGATGTTGGTTATATTGTAATGATAATTAAATAAATATACTGGAAGCGGAGATTGGACCAGAGGTCCAGGTAGCATAACTCCTGCTCTGGACCGATTCTTTTCTTTCACTTTAATCTAAAATTATTTAATTAAATTATAATTATTAAATTTAATACAAAGTGGTACCTAATGCCTCCTTGTAAGGTCAAATTAATCAGTAATTCATGATTATTATTGCTGATATATAGCCCAGTATTATACAGCAGTTGGTGTAGCTTTATTGAATTAATAGTATTTATCTTAATTAATTTTTAGATAGTCTAAAAAATAAAGAATAAACAAATTAAGAATTATATTTTATTTATTACTTGACAAAAGTGTGCTAGATAAAATTTTTTCTATTTATTTATATTCTTTTTCTTTACCTTTGCCTTTTTCTATGTTTACATGGGGTTGGCGTTTCCTTCTCTACGTTTCCTCTGTTTCTTCCTATCAACAGCATATTCTCTCTTAAGTTAAGTTAATGTGCATTTATATATAATTTAATAAGTTTTTTGCAAATAAATTTTGAAATTTTTGGCATCACAATGTCTGCCATTTGCTAATGTTAGCTGCCTTTATTAATTTTAAAGTTTAAGTTGCTGAAAATAAAACTTTAGAAGTTTAGAAGCTTATGAAATGATGATGCAATAAGAAGCAAAGCAAAAAGTTAGACTTGAAATTTTTGATTCAGGACATACTTTCAAACATGAGCAGAGAGATTCATTATGGATGATGAAAGTTATTTTACATTAAATGATGATTTTCAACCAGATGATAATGCTTTTTACACATCTGATACTTCAAAAATTTCATATAATATAAAGTTTATCAAAATTGAAACGTACAGAATACAAATTGAAGCAAACAAAATATGGCTAGGTATACAGAACACTATTTTCATTCATTGATAATTAATAACAATAATAATAATAATAATATAAATAAACTGCAGATAAACAGCATGTGTCTGGTGAGAAACTCACAACTTGTCAGATAAGTTTTATAAAAACTAAAGCAGAAGTCCTCAAAATGTAGCCCAAATTATTTTTTAAAGTGTCCCAAAAAGTAGGAAGTCACCCAATGTAGTAGCCTAGAGCCCTTATAAATATCTCAATCTACTACTTGTAGCCAATCTTACAATCCCAAAAACCAGCTGTATTTTATGAGATAAAAGAAAAAAAAGGATATTCCATGGATAAGGTGACACCTGAAATGAAATTGGTGAACTAGTAATGAATTAATGGGATTTCAAACTATCAGAGTTTGAATTAATGAGAATTTGACAAGATTTTTTCAAAATGCTATTTAACAAACTCACACATTGAATTTCAATGACTGAAACTAGTGGGCCCTTAACAGTCGTTAAGTAATACTGAAATGTAATTTTGGTGAAAATATTTTATTACCAAAAAGTACATTTATACATTTATATTATATATCAACAAATTTTATTATTATTTATTTGCAGACAACTCTTATTATGATAAAATAAGTTTTTTAAACAAGTTTTTTATAAATTTTTAAGCTTTGATTTTAACTATCAATTTGAATGTATTACAATGTTAATTCAAGATTCCTTAATATGTTTTTAAATATTTAAAACATTATATTGTAAAATTTAAAAATAACAAAACTAGTAGACCTTAATTGTTTAAAAAAATTTAGATTTTGTTGAAATACACAAAATTAAAAACATTGTGATTATTGATAAAATTATGAAGAATATTTATAAAGGAACAGAGTAAATCAATTAATATAACAAAATTGCTAAAGTCATAAAAGAATATGAAAAATAATCAAATAGATGATAGAATAATTAAAAGATTGATTTGGGAGCAAAATTTATCAACTGGCATTCTTTTTAATGCTGTTTGTGAAGTTTTGTGAAGCTTATAAAAATTTTACTTTTCTACAATATTGCTTTATGTATGTCGTGAGAACTCATATACCAAATTTTAACTTTCAACTCCTAACCATTTGGGCTCTGTGCTGATTATCATTATTACCAACTCGTCTCGATAATGTATATAGAAGCCTCGATCCTGTCCCTCTCCCCCGTGGGGAGGAATTTCAAAAAATCCCTTCTTAGTGTGCGTTCTCACGACATACATAAAGCAATATTGTAGAAAAGTAAAATTTTTATAAGCTTCAGGAAACTTTTTTCAGTAAACGAAAATTCTAGGGATATAAATTAAGATCTTACACACTTTTGATAAATATCTGAATTATTTACTACCAGAAAGGAAAAATGATTATTGAAGTGTGTCATAATCCATTTCTGACCAGTGGAAAAGTTTTATTGATATTTTTTATATTAGTAATAGAAAATTTATTGAATATTATTTCTCGACTTTTACTATAACCTAATTAAAATACAGACAGTTAAAAATCACAATATTAAGAATATTCAAAATAAATATATTTTTTCAAACTATTAGAGATCTATTTATCTAGTAATTGAAATTTTTAAAAAGAAAAAATAATTTGCTAGAAGAAAGCTGTAAATCAGAAAGTTTAATAGAATCAATAAAATATTTTTTAAAAGTTTTGTCAGATGTGGTAGAATATATTGCAGACATAAGTCATGGCTGAAGCTAGAACATCTAGAAATTAAAAAAATTATATACAGTAAATTGTTATGAAATTTGTAACATTGATTACTAAATAAATGTAAAATAAATTTACTATAAACCTATATTTCAATTTATTATTGTAAAAAAAAGTATTTGATTCTTTTAAGTTGTTTATTCTTTATTCTATGAACTTTTTAGCATTTTAGTTCTGAACAAACTTTACACAGTATCCAATTTTGCAATGCTCTCTTATCTACTCTTACATTTTTGTTGTTATAAACTGTAGGTATTTGCATTTGTCGAAACATTTATGGTTTCCTCATATAAAACAACTATTTTTACAGATTTAAAAAATTTTATGGCTGAAAAAACGATTGTACAGTACAGTACATTTAGAAATTTATGTACATCCGATGATTTAAACTCGATGAAATTTGTATGTTTGTAAAATTAAATAATTTTGTTACATTAATATCTTATTGCTAGTTCTCATAAATTCATATTTAATAACCAGATTATTATTTTGAAGATCAATCAGTGTTTTTTCCATCATTAAGGAATGAGGTAATTTTTCCAATGCATGGATTAAAATTGTAATGAATAAGTAATAATACATACTTTTTATTTGTTGAATATGTAAGTTTGGATCTGAAATAAATGTCAGTAGTAATGATGAAATGTTTTGATTTTTAAATAAATTGCAAATCAGATATCTCAGAAAGAATTATAATTATTGCATTAATATTTGGCACGTAAAGGAATGAACAATATCAAATTGGAAACAATAACTTTTTATTTTAGAAAGACTTTATTATAATTTTTATGAGAAGTGCCATCATTGGTTCAGTGGATAAAACTACTGAACACTGATAGTTGCTTCTCATCAACAAGCTGAACACCTGAGTTCAGCTTGTTGATGAGTGCTTTCTTCATGTGTCTAACACCTAAATAGGTGCTAGCTTCCTACAAAGTCCTCCTGGGAGGCATCTCCTTTTGACAGATTGCTCAAGTGTTGTATTACTCTTATGGAATAAGATCCTTCCTCTCCTAATACAAAGATTTAGTTACTCTAAAATGCATATATTCCTGTATTAAGCTAATTAGTAAATAAAGAAATAAAATATTAGTAGTCAGCTGAAGTAGATAATAAACGGACAAATATATTGGTAAATTAAATGATTTTTAATATTTTAATTAATAAAAACTAGAAATTGCATCCACGTTTACGTTTAAAGTAAATGTCATGCAAAGTTTCGCTTGAATTTTTTGATTTGATTTTACTCATTTAATATACGATAATTAAACGTATATTTTTATTTCTAATTCTTGGATTTTTTTTCTTAACATAGTTTCGCATGAATTCACGTTAAAAGTATCATCTCTATCCTATTCAAAGTTAATGATATATTCTATTTAAGAAATGCAAAGTATAGGCTATACAAAAAAAAATCAGATTATTTTATTTTATTGCAAAAATAGAGTTTGTTTCATTTTTTTTATACCATTGCCCCCTAATTGCATCAAATTCTAGTCATATAAATATTGTTCCAGATTAATGAATTGAAAAGAGATGGGCAATTTTTTTAAATTGCAGTTCAAGTAAAATATCTGCATGATACCAATTTTTTTTTAGGAATTGTTTTTATGACTATTAAAATTAATTTTTGTGAAAACTTGTGATGTCAGTTTTATGTTGTTTGTTGTAATATATATACATTCTGGTACATATAACGTAATTGTATTGATAAGAAAAGTAAATACAAAATAAGCTAGTCAGTTTATTACATATATTTTGAAAATATCTACGGGTCGAATTATACATTTTTGCGCTGTGTTAGAACACAATTTATTAATGTATTGATGGGCCAAACCGCTAAAGACCAAAGTTATTCGTTAAAGTAACATAAAACAATAATCAAGAAAACTATAATGACTTCCAATATTGATTTTTGTATAATCGCTTACATTTAATTTTCCTATTATTCCATTACAGTATTAGTTTCCGTCTACTATTCCACAAATCTCGTTTTACCTGTTTCCTCCATTTATTTATTTTAGGTGTAATCATTTCCTACTCTCACAATCTAGTTATTTTCTTTATTGTCTTTATTACAACTGTCTATTTTTTCATATCTAAAAATATTTGAGGACAACTTCGAATTTTAGAAAATCGAAAGCATTGCTTAAGATGAAAATACTATTGAGAATTCTGTAATAAAAAAGAAATAATAAAATTGATCCTATTCTTCCTCTTAAACAATTTAACAATTTCGGGTAAAAATTAGAAATATTTTTCTTTTTTCTTGACAGTCTTCTGTAGAATTACAAAGAATGAAAAAAACTGTTCTAGAAGTTCTTGTAAATTTTTTTAAATACTATTTTTCGTTAGTTTGAGTATGGATTGAAGTATTTAATTACTTTATACTTCAAAGGCACAATTTTTTCGATATTAGCACCATGTTTATCAAAATATATTTATTCGGTTAAGAGTAGTGACAGCTCCTGCAACTCTAGTAATGCGGGACTTCAGGATTACAAGATGCCGGTTATGTCGGTTCTTTGATTCCTCAGCGAAGTATTTTCTGCGAATAATTTACGATTTATGTTACACTTATCATGTATTTTTAAAAATAAAGCTTTCATTTTTTGGAAAATTTAATATACGTTATCTCTTGTTTTAAAAATAGCTTTTCATAAATATATTGTCGTACACGTAAAAAAGATGAACATGTCTTATAATTATTTATTTTCTAAAAAAACAGTGTGTATTTTATAGCAATTTTTAACTGCCGTGTAGTTTATTATTGTACTAAACACTGCAGGAAATTTTAGGAATTTACGTAGGTTCAGACATAAAGCACTACTTTTCGCAGAGTCTGGTCAACGTCACCGAGACGCGCCACTGATAAGAGGGTGTGGTCGGCATCCTTGACGACTGGTATGTTTCTTACAAAGCTGACCAGTTATGGGTGTGGATTGATTATTGAGTGACTCTCGTTTGTTATTTTCGGGTGGACTCGTTTCCCTATTGTAAGTTCCACGTAATTCGAGTGGTTTTTAACTGTGGCGCCCGCCTGCACTTACACTGGCACGTGGAAGCCGTACGTCGTCTCCGTGCTCGTTTTCAATGTTTTGGCGACTCTACAATGAGCCGCCTTGTGCCTTTCCTGCCGTTCCCCCAACACTTATTCAGTGTTTATAATTATTATTCGCAGATGTTGATCGTGGAAGACAGAATTAAACCAAATAAAGTTATTTCCTGTATCTAATTATTTATAACGATAACCAAATTTTTTTACCTATTTTTTTTTTAGGTTTGTCTAAAATTTTTTTCCTGTGGTGCAGAAATCGTGATTTAAACCATTCGTAAAACTGTTAGATTTTCTGTTCTAGCTCAGTTGACTGATTTTTCGCTTTTTCCCCCAGCGAAAATAATCGTTTAACGAAAGAATAGTTTAGATTCAGAATGCGATTTGAGAAAATTATGTGTGTGGTTTACCGAGAACATATTTAAAATGGTGATAAATTTAAAGAATCTTTTCTAAGATCTTAGTTGAATAAATAAAATATACAGCATATTGTTTGGTGAAAACCGGTTATGAAATTTGTAGTTAAAACAACTTCCGTTCATAATGTTTTAAACGCCCTGTCACGATGAACGTTCGCAGCTCTGTGTAATTTTGTTTAGGAATGAGAGGGAAAAAAAAGGCAGTAATTAGTCTGTTACTCAATTATAACACCGCGGCGATGACGTTTACAGATTCTCAGTTTAATAATTTTTATATGGAACTTTCATTGGAAGAAAAAAAGAATCTAATATATTTTATTTAGTTTTATTATAAATTGTTTTGAATGAAGTTTAGAAATAATTACCACTCCATTTATTAAGTTAGTGTGCAAAGATAATGGAGTATCATTCAAAATCGAATGCATTCTTTACTAAGAACTAAGCGCTGTTTGTAGGAAGATTTTGACATTTAGGATGACGGATGATAGCTACCATTCTAGTTATTAACGAAAACCTGCACTTAAATTATATTTTGTTTAATATCTAAGTGAAAATCAATATATGGTATCTCTGGAAGCGATAATTAAATTAATCAATATGAGCTATTAGGATAATAGTTTTATCGATAAAAATACTACTAGTTGCAGCAGTTCCGTTACTGATACTACTGTCGTAGTGATTAATTGATTTTAGAGGTCACTTGTCGTTAATAGTTTTATCAATTAAATTTTATTGTGGATGGGTGATTTTATTTTTTAAAAAAGTTTTGTTAAATATAAAATGTTTAAGAACAAATTACTGGCAAAAGTCGAAATTTAATGCAATAAATGGCAGTACTTACTGTTAGTCATTGTATAATTTCTGTTACAGTTTAACTGTTATTAGGTGAATTATACCCATTGTGAAACACACAGCTTTTTGTTTAGTAATTAGGTCTAGCGATTTAATTTTTCTTTTAATTTAAAACTATAAATAGAGTAGATTAAACGTTTCTAGACGTTTCGAAGTTTATTTTTGCAACTTTTTTTTTTTTAGCTGAACCAAAAATACTACAACGTTTTGCTAGGTTTTGAATGAATCATTGATTGAATTTAGGAGATTAATAATGAAATTTAACTGAGTCATCGGCAAAAATGTTTTTAAATATTTAATGCAACTTATTTTTATCCGAATAGTTTCTTACTAGCGTAATTGTAACGTAATATTCAAATTTTAATTCAGTTTTCAAGTTACGTATGCGTGGATCAAAGATAAATAAAATGACTTTTATGGCAACTTTATATTCATTAAGATATTTTCTTATCAAAAGTTGGAATCGGCAACCTGTTGACATTAATATAAATTAAAAAGAAACAATTTTTATTTAACGAGCAGATATCAAATATGAAGAAATAATAATACTGAGATAACAGATTAAAACATTTTTAAATGCATAATTATGAAGAAGAATGTACTGTACTTCGAAAAGTGTTCCTTATTTAAAAAAAATCTATTATAGAATCTTTTGCATTGTTTCTTTGTTTAAATTCAGTGATAAATTTAAATAAAAGTCCATTGAAAATGCCAAGTAAAATTCCATTGCAAATTTTGAACTGGCGTAACAACATCTTGTTCGTTGAACCGACCAATTTTACATATTGCATCACCCACGCTCTTGTATACAATATTGTATGTTGTCTTAGTCATCTATTCTAAACGTGTGATAGACACGTGCTACTAATGTTCTCTTCCAGTCTTTTGTGAACTGTTTTTACCTTTAAATGTTAGTTAATTATCCCCTTGAAATGTGTTTTTCCTTAAACGTTATAATATACTGTATTTACAAATTAGATGTTGTTTAACACAAGTTTCATGAGTGAATTCACTTACACACGTGCAGTGAAACTATTTTC
Source organism: Centruroides vittatus (assembly GCF_030686945.1). NCBI lineage: Eukaryota > Metazoa > Arthropoda > Arachnida > Scorpiones > Buthidae > Centruroides > Centruroides vittatus. The sequence continues at coordinate 57,799 of NW_027122016.1, forward strand.
TAAGCAATTAAAAAAGAAACCCAAATTACAGAGTTAATTTTTGTCCATTTCCTGATACCATTCCGTAAACTTTTTCTACCCGAATATTGAATCATCTAAAAAAATTAATTATTTTATGAATATTTTAATTAATTATATATTTATTTGTTTCAAATGTCTCCTGACGGATACTAATAACGAATTTTGTTCGTAATTCGATTGCTATCGTCTATATGTTATTGTCTGTCAGTTCCATTAGACACTCCCAGTCGACTCCATTTGTTTCTCCCCTCCTCATCCTCCCCAATCATTCACTAGCTTGTCTAATCTCAAAACTTCCCAAACCAGTATATCTAGAGACTCAGTGAGTCGTGAGTGGTTGGTCCGTTTTACCTTTGTCTCGCCAACCAAAACTTGACATCCTCCCTCTAAATCATGATCCGTTGATAAATATTTCCCCCCACAACTTGGCGGATCGGAGAGGTTTTAATTTTATATAAAGTTAATTTTTGTCATGTTTTGAAAGGTGAGAGGATTTGAATAATTTTTTTCCTATGTAGAAAATTATTATATATATATATATAATTTTTTTCTTTTAAGTCGGCAGTTTTTGTAATTAGAAAACGTTTGTATTAATGAGTTTTTTTTAAAGCGGCAATCCGTTGCAGTCACTTAAGATACAGCAGTATTGTTAATAGTTACGCATGCGTAGCGAATAAAAATAGTCTGTTACTCCGTTGGATGAAATTAAAATCAAATAATATACAAGTAATTAGTTTTAATGTGTAAGCAAAACGTTACTAAAGCATGAAAGACACTGGCAGAAACCGTTTCGACCCACGTCATGTGACGTGTGCGCTGTGTCGCGATGTGTTGTGTGTTAGAAAAACGTTAGAAAAAATTTCTCGGCGCGCGGATTATTTAATGATAATTATTAAACAATTTCAATGACAACTACTAAAATTGATTTTAAGAAATTAGTATCGTATATACATTAACAATTTTCGGAATACAAACGCGTTTAATAACTGGTTGTTGACATAGACCGGTTTCTTCAGTATGTACCTGTCCTAGGCCTCCGCATGCTGAACCTCTGGACGTGAATGCACGCGGATCCTGGTCGTTGAAGACTAAGTCAAATGAATTACATAAATTCGAAGTTATTCCATGAGATTTCATTAGTGTAACGCATCTTCACTTGCAAATTACCGTATGACGTTAATTAGATCGTTTAATTCTATTCAATTTGTCCAGTCGATTTTTTAAATGTCCTTTTATTTGTCAAAGTGAGCACGTCGTTTTCCTTTACATAGAATTTCTTATGTGAAAGATTCATAATTAGTGGAAGTAAAATTATAACTGGATTTAATGTTTAATGGATAAATATTTAAAATTTGTAGAGGTTTTGATGGATTAGAAAATTGAATTCGATTATTTTACTATATTTGTAAGTTTATAAATAAAAGTATTATAAGAAATCAATAAAGAAGACTTTAAGTATGATGTAAAACAAAATTATAGGAATTGTTGTAAACTAAAAATAAAACTCTTATTTATTGAGTTATTTTTGTAATAATGGTTTAGTTGATAAGTATAATTTCAATAAAAATAAAACCTGGGATTAAAAACAATTCATGAATGTAATCAAAATATAGATCATAAAGTTGTATTTGGTCAAATTAATGACTGTCAATAGCTATTATTAAATATCATCAAATTTTACTAATAAATTGATATATACAATTAAAAAATAAGTTAAATTATAAAAATTTTGATTAATATTAAATATTTTAAGTAGTTACTGTAATTGCTTGTATAACTTTGAAATAATCTATATTCATCAGTTTTAATTTTTATAGCACATCAGTCTTTGATTTCATTGATAAAATTAAAATTTATAAATGCAAAATTAGAATGATAATTTAAATTAAATTTCTCTATTAATTCCAAGGCTGTTATGATTTTTATGTAATCTTAACATTAAGTAGCATATCCTTTACATAAATATTTTATTTAACATTTAAATGTGACTTTTATACTTTATTACTTTAATGATCTCAGGATAATTATTCTGTTTATTTTTATGAACTTTTACTTGTTACTTCTGAAAATAACACTGTTTTATCATTTTGAAATTTTTGGTTAATTATAAATCATCAAGTTTAAAAACAGAATATTTACAATTAACTTATTTATTTCTCTTTATAATTATATTTAGTATGTTAATTTTATAATTTTTTTTTGAGTTATTGCATTTAAAAAGTTTGTATTTATTTATGCCAATAGATATTATAATGCAAACAGAAAATATAAACCAAGTAAATCATTTCTTTTGGGGATAAAATTTTCACTTAAAAACACACACATTTGTTAAATATAACACCTCCATCTAATAACATGTTAAGAATTATTAAAAAAAAAAAAAACAATTGAAATTATTAATTCAGATGCAAAAGTAGCCAGTTAAATAATTTAAAATAGATAAATGTATCAAAATAATTATTTTTAGCAAAAAGAAAAACAGTTTTCATCAAGAAAATAATAAATAATTTGTCCTCATTAATGCAACAAAAATAAATGATTAATGCATTTTTACATACATAAAAGTATGGTTTTAGTAAGCATAAAGTGTTACCTCAATATTAAATTATAGAAAGAGAAGAAATTTGGATAGAGAGAAATTTATAAAACTGAATTAAATGAGGTAATTATTTGTGTAATCATGTACTTTGTAATTGTGTTTAATTTAAAGAAAAATTGCTTGCTACATAAATTTCTTTCATTGATAGTTTTGTATAACAGAATATAAGTATCTTCTGGTGCAGTCTTTAAATTTATTTATAATACTTGAAAGGTGTCTTCAGCTGGTTATTTTATGTTTTGAATTGGACTTCTTTTTTTTTATAGATTTATTAAACTATTTCTAAATTGTATTAATATTTTAAGTATCAATTATTGACATTGCCAGGATTGTGCAGATGGAAAGTGTGTTGGAAATGCCTTACTGAAATGGAATAAAATTTGAAAAAAGTAAACAGAATAAAAATGTAATGATTGCACTGTTCAATCAATAATTAAAGATTAAATTTTAAATATATTTAATGTATTTATATGTTGTTCTTAACTTGATATAGGCAAATGAGTCCCTGACTCCCTTGCATATGGACTTCTTAATATGTTTACATGGCCTTGAATATTGCACTTATCATAATAAAATGATTATCATTTAATAGGAATTTTCTGAATGGATATTAATATTGAAATAGATATATGAAATTTAAAAGTAAATAGTAATAACAATAATAATAATAAACTAAGCAAGAAAAAAATAATATAATAATAATGTAATTATTTTATGAAAGTGGCCAATATATTGTAAAATATTGAAAAAAATTAGTAAATATTTTTTGTAGCAGAATGAAACACATGACATTTTATATATATACACATAAAACTATTATTCAAAATTTGCAAGAGATTGTCTTTTTTAACCCTTAGGCTAAAATAAGAAACTATGAAAAGTACACGCCCAATTTTTTTCCCAGCTCTTTTATACTGTAATGGAGTTGTCCTTGTGCATTCAAATTCTAATCATGACTTTTGAACTTATGTAAAACTTGCATATGTGTATGGTATGCTGATGTAATATAATTATTCAGTACTAGAAAATTTGTTAATGCAAAATGTAAACAGACAATTTTTTTTTCGTATTTCGGTTGACCTTAATGAGATCAAAACTTCAAAACATACATGAATTTAATATGCAATTTAACAGAATTGCATTTGTGTAATTTAAAAAAGAAATGTAGTTATATACTTTTATACGACGACTATATTATATTTAAATCTACCTAATTTTGTCATAATTTTATTTTGATTTATTAATTACTATTTAAAATTAAGTTATAAACTTTCCTCAAAAATATTCTAAAAGAAAATGTTTTGATGAGTTGGAAAGTATAAATTCTTTATTTGCTATTTGCTTTGGAATAGTTGTTTTCAATGTATACTGAATTTGAATTGAAAACAGTTGCTTTGGTGTAATATGGATGTGCTATATATAAAAGAGATAGTTTTATTCATTCTTCCAACTAGCAAGTTTTTGTTATGGATGTAATGAAAAAAAGCAAACAATTTTACATTGTAGAATATACAGTATATTATTAAACATTAATTTATTAAAATTTGATATTAGAGATGGAGAAAGCATTCTAATCATTCAACAATCAAATATATATATATATATATATATAACACTGCACTTAACTGTTTATATGATCAGTAGATAGCTTGTATAATATATACTTGTTGCAAATTTTGCAGCATTAACTGAAAGAACTTACTAAATCAGCTATGCTGTTTCAAATTATCATAGAATTTTGACCATTTTCATCATTGCCTGTGTATTTACAGTTTGTAAAATATTGAAGAAAAAGCTATTGTTGTGATTTAATAATAATGAAACTTAATGACTTAAATCATTAAGTTTGCAGTTTATTATTATTAATAAAAATATAGATTGTCTTGTTTTATGAAGGGGTTGCATGTCAGTAAGTACCATATAAAACAAAATTCCACTTGGTTGTGCTCCACCTCGAGTAATCCCAGATGATTGACTAGACACTTGCAACCCATTACAATTAATAAAAAAATATTACATAAACATTTTAAATATATTTTATGTTTTTGATGTAATGAATAACATTTTAGTCTGATGTTTTTGAATGTACAGTACATATCAAGTACTTTACCTGAGAAAAATACATGTAAGCCAGGGAATATCATTCAGTAGTTACTTGTTGTTTGGAATGTAAGAAGCTACAGAAACATGATTTGGTATCTTAAGAGTTGAGTCATTGCACTAGAATAGATTAACCTAACCATTTGCCATCTGTGAAAACATAAATCGACATACTGTATATCAATCCTACATAAAACATGATCCTACTAAAGTATATACTGTATTATTCACTTATATCATTTAAGAGTAACATTCACATTGATTTTACTAAATTATATTTATGCAATTAAATTTTAAAATATATAAATTATAACATTTACTAAATAATTACATGATGTGTGTTTTTTTACTTAGGGAGTTGATCAAGATAAATTAGGTATTTACGTTAAATCAGTGGTAAAAGGTGGAGCTGCAGATTTGGTAAGCATTATTTCAATCAAATTTATTTAATTTTATTTTTATGATGGTTGTAATAATTAATTAATATCAGTTTATTTTTTCATCTGGAGATTTTAAATATTTCAGTTTTAATTTTATATTTATTTTTCAATATAATAAAAGCTTTAGGATATTAAATATATTATTTTCACTCTTCTAATGGATATGTTTTAAAAACAAATAATAGTTTTTTTTTTCACAATTAATCAAAAATTATTAACTAAGCATGCTGCTGTTGGATTAATTTTATAATTATTTTTCTCATGACACTATCTTTTACTCTAGTCTCAAAATAAGATTAAAAGAAATAAAAAGTGATTTAATTTAAGTTCATTTTTCATTTTTAAAGCTTTTATTGTAGACACTGTTATAAAAAAAATTGAAAATTTTACATTGTGTATAATTTATCATTTATGTTTTTTCATGTTATGAAAGGTCAAAATTTTTGTTATCAGATACCATTGTGTTAAAGGAGCTTTTATTATTGACACTTCTTTTTTCTATACTTCCCATAATAACAATAGAAAACACTAATTCATTTTCATGGCTCGCTGAGATATTAGCTTTTACACATTAATCTTTATTCATTTTGAAGGGATGATGACCCTAATGATATGAAGATAATTGACTCGTTAATTTTTTTAAGTTATTGTTTTTAAAAAACAAATGAAAGAAAGATGAAAAATGATTAATTAATTTATGCTCACATAGGATTTTGAATAAAAGTTTTTGAAATATTTTTTAAATTGTAAAGAAACTTTTATAAAAACTACATTTTTAATTAATAAAATTTAAAAAATGCATTGTTAAATATAGAATGAAAATCAATAACCGTGTCTTAGAGCTAGTAAAGATATAAAGCCTGTAATTTCAATTTGCAACAGTTTTTGAATTCAAAAATTATGAAATTCTCATTGTATAGCTTAAGAATATTTCAAATTTTATATTATATTTTGAAAATTTTAATTTTTAGTTTTTAAATCCTTTACATAATTTATTCTGAAATTTTAGGAACATAAACTAAACTAAAATTTCAGAATAAATTTTTAACAGAAAAATATTTGCTGATCACAAAAATAAACTTTTTAAATATTAACTGGAAAATTAGTAGCAAAGGTTAAAACCTTTAGCTTACTATCACAATCTCCATTCTCTTTGAATGAGCATCTTATCAGTTTATTACGTACCTTCAAAATTATCTGTCATTTTTCTTTTAAAGTAGTGATCAATTTAGCTTGCCCTTTTGGACAGTTTTTTTTTAATGCATTTAACAAACAAGTTTATTTCAAGAATTCTTGACAGGATTAACTTTAGCTTAGATGTGACCAATGGATTTTTTGGATGGTTACATCCTAAAACTTGTCCATCACATTATGAACTGCTTGACAGAATGTTGTCCTATACATGAAAGTATTGACAACAATGAATGTAATATATGATTGATTGTCTGAAAAGTCTAGACCAGTGGTTCTTACCTAGAGGTCCATAGAAAGTTTTCAGAAATCTATGGCTTGGAAGGATAAACTCATTATCTTAATTTTGTGTTATTGTTAATTACTGTGTTATGAAAGAAGCACATATAGAGTAGAGCATCATTTATCTGAATCAGTTGGGGAGGAGTTGTTCAGAAAATTGATTTTCAGATAACCGATTATGTACGAAAAAATATATTAACCTATCCCATGTCGAAATTTGTTCAAATCCTGGCATGTCATTAAGTACCCTCTTATGGTCACACCAGTGCTGCCACCTAGAACACGAACACCAACAAAAATAATATTGGAGTAGCCCAAGACACAGCCAAAGATTGCAGCGCCATAGCACTAGTGTAAATTTAAATTTTCCGACTGGAAAGCTTTCAGTTAATTGACCTTTTGGTTGATCAATATTCGGATAATCGATGCTCTACTGTATTACTATATCATATATTTTTTATTTTAAAAAATGTATTTCTGTATAATTGATTTCTTTTGTAATTGTATTTTATGCATTTAAAAACATTATTCCAAGTGGTCTATGGATCAAAAAAAGTTAAGAATTCCTGGTCTAGATAGATCTTAGTATTCTGAAATTTGTTTAAAACAATCAATTATCCAAAATCAAATGATAAAAAAAGACCTAAATTAGCATATCTGGAATTTAATGATTGAATAATAATATCATATGGGTGATTTCTAAAGAACCTTGTACAGTACTTATGTGAGAGTATGTACTTAATAGCAACATATAAAATAGATGCAACACAGATTAAACTATTGCTTGTTTGAAATAATTAAGTAAATAAAGTTAAGAGAAAATTAGAAATAATAAGAAAATGCAAAAATTAACACTTGAAGAAACTTCTTAAATGTAGTTGGGGATAGTGATAAAAGATGATGATTGGAAGTTAGGATGAAAGATTGCAGAAGAAAGGTTGGAAAGACTGACAAATAGTTGTAAACCATATGATTTTTTCAGATATTGAGAAATGTCAATAGTATAATAAGAAATTATATATATAAATCTATGAAATCTAAAAATTATGTACAAACTCAAAACAAGTGGACATAACGAGAGATTGGATAACTAGAAATGGGCTAGGAAGCATGAGATAAGAATGATAAAAAGTATATCAGAGATAAAAAAATAAATACTATTTTATTATTAAAAGTTCATCTACAATTATGGTTGAATAAGTAATTAAATATGAAACATTAGATACAATCTAGTTTCAATTTTGTTTAAGAAAATAAGATAATGGGGAAAATCTTTTAAATGGCTAAGTAAGAAAAATTTAAGTTCTTGAATAGAATTTAGACTGTGTACTGACGAATAAGAATGATAGAGATACATTCTTATTTGTTATAGTGGGAATCATAATTAAGAATTTATAAATTTTCTTAAAGATCAATAAAGAATACATATAATTTAGATGTAGGTCATATGTTTTGTATGAAGAAGTCCTTTTAGAAGTCTAATTTATGATACAATAGACAACTCTTTTTGTTTCCAATTCTTTCTTTTAACAGTTTTCTTTGTTTTTTCATAATCTTACTACTGTTGACTGATTAAAGCCAAATCTAGTAACAATGTCGTGAATAAAACAGATTCTGGCTTGAAAGAAGAAGCTAAAATTGTTTTAAGCCAAAATAGAAACAGGCTTAAAAATATTCTTTTTTCAAGGTGTCATTTTCCTCTTCTTTCTATATTCTTTTAGCAATTAACCTATTATTATATATAAAGAACGGAAATGATTAATTTCTGTCTTTTGTATACAAAACAAATAGTGAGCTGATACAAAATCCAAATCATATTACATAGTAATTGTTTACTAAAGAAACTTCTACATATATATTAGGTTTACTGACTTACATAAAGTATTGATTGAAGTACACTTCTGACAGAAAAATGAAATAATGTAGTTGAAAAAATACATTGTGGTGATGATGATGATGGAAAATCCTGAAACTCTAAAATATTTTATTCTTCAAGAGGCATCAAAGTTTTAATTCTTGGTGTCTATAAAATATGCCATCAAATGGTAAATTTTTGAACACCACCTGTTTATTTTTAAAATAATTCAGAACAAAGCAGTATTAATAAAAATCCTTAAATTATATCTTTTTTTGGTTTCACTATTGATTAGTTTTTATACTATTTACAATTATTTAATTATATATGTAAAGCCTTGGTCACACTATGCGATTTCCAGCTGTGCAGGCGACTGCAACCACAATGACTGTTCCCGTTAACTAGTAATCTCCCCTCGAAAACCGGCATAACTGCAACTGCAACTAGAAACAAACATTTTGTTCTACTCACAACGATTGCAAATGCGCATCCAATCAGCAAATGCCTGTGCCACGTCATACTTTGTGTTGTATATTTGTCAACATATCTTGATTATAATATTTGTATAACTCAGTTTCAGTACATTTAAATGCTATATTTGATATAAATCAAATCTGAATTTATAAAAGTTATTGTTAGATTTATTTTAAAAAGTTTGATTACTTTTAATAATATACAATTGAATAAAATAAATGCTGATATTAAAGAAAAATTATATCGATTATAAATAAATTAAATCATTCAAGCTTTCCTTTAAACAACACTTACCCTCAAATATTCACTTTTATAAGATTGATAAATAGCATCCAAAACTTCTGGGATAATGACTGATATTGAATTATGGGCCACTCTAAATTGATATGCCAAACTACGAAACATTTTGCATAAATTATATATAAGTATTTGTATTCATACAGATATATCCCCTATAACCTTCAGCATCTGAAAGCCTTAATTCATTCATCAGCTGGCGAAAACAAGATTGTTTACCCCGTTGATTTTCATTTCACCAAGTTTTAACCCAGCATGAACGTTTTCTCTTCGTATATTCTGGCCAGCTCTAACAAAATTATCGCCTTTTTTCTTTTATTCATTCCAGAATAATAATAAAAAATTTTAAGAATAATTTAAAAAATGGCTAAAATTCCGTAAATGATTGAAGTGAAACGTAAAATATTGGTAAACTCACGAAAGTAGACAAAAACAAGCTACTGTAATTTTATTGGTTTATTATAGGGTCACATGTTTCGAGTTGCAACGTCAACGAACAATGTGTGACCACGAGAAGACGCGCGCGACTCACGCTTGTTGCAGTTATGGTCGCCTGTGCGGCTGGAAATCGCAGTGTGACCAGGGCTTAAAACTAAAATGTAATGTAGTTTATAATAATTTATTGTAAATAACAACAAAATGTGTGTATTGCATCTTCATATTATAGTTTATCACTTTGTGATATGAAAGACTTTGGTTAAGAACAGAGCCATTAGTGTTACTATAAAAAATTTTCAGAATCCAAAAAATCCATGATGAATTAATTTTAACTACTATTGTAGAGTTTAACACATATATATATCTATGTATCTATTTATGTATGAATATGATTTAACTAGCAAGATAGCTCCATTACAGTTAAACAAAACACCCAACATATTTTAAGAAGCCTGAAAAAGTGCTTAAAAGCAGTCTAAATGTTTTTGGAACTCTTCCAATACCATCTTCAGATTTAACAATGACAAAATGAAATATTTTGTTTGGAATGAATTCATTAGAATTTTGTTTTGTTATTGACAAATCTGAAGATGATGAAATTGGAAAATTCTGAGAATGTTTATCAGATTTGCTTTTAAGCACTTTTACTGGCTTCTTAAAATTTGTAGTGTTTTGAACTGTAATTTGTATGAATAGTTTTATTTATATGATTAATAATTCTGATTTAATTTGAGATATTTTACATATATTACGATTATTAAGTATTGAAAAATTTTAATTTATTATTAAATGTTTTATTTAAACAAAAAATTTAATAATAGGATGGAAGGTTACAAGCTGGAGATCAGTTATTAAAAGTAGACGGCCAATCTTTGGTTGGAATTTCTCAAGAAAAGTAAGTTAATTATTCAAGTTTATAGGTTATTAAATGTTTTGCTTATATATGAGATCTCCAAAAAAGCTTTTTGTGGTATTTTACTTTCCCAGCTGATATGTATACATAACGGGAAAGTATTGGAATTGTATCAGATTTAACCCTCCAAGTTTTTTGTGAATATTCATATTTTGAGATCTCCTGAAACCAAAAAAGTAAAAAAATCCATGTGTGTGTGTTGGGCATCAATTTTGCTTAATATCTCAGGATGAGGTAAAGATTAAGTAACAAAATTTGGCATGGTGGCTTGTATATGAGGGGGCATTGACGCTATTAAATTTTCATGGTGAAAGGTTGAGGGGGTGGGGAGATACACATGACCCCCCCCTTTATCTCCAGTAGGGTCAGACTTAATGACATTTTACTTGTTAATATTTATACTTCTTTATAAAACTCATCCTACCCTCAAAATTAAGCTTTTTGCCATTTTATATTAATTAAAAACATTTAAAAAATTTTGTAACAAAATCTTGTAACAGATGGTGTCACACAATTTTATTAAGTTATAGTGTAATTAAAATTATAAAAGTTATTTTTTAAATAAGATCTCATAATAGTCAGGAAAGTTATGCAACTCGTTGCTGAATTTTTTTGGAATTTTCAAATTAAACTCATGTAAAATAAAAAAAATTGATAGGTGTTTGTATAATGGATAAAACTTAATAAAATACATATAGAGTAAGAGACTATATAGGTAATATTATATTGAGTGCAAATCCTTTGAAATTTTCATTTCAATCTCAATTATTTATGCCTGTAGGCACTAAGAGTACAAACTTGGAACAAATGCCATAGAAGCAGTTAAAAAGATATGATTGATTTCTGGAGAAGGCTCGTATAGTGTTTGCGTAACTTGACAATGGTTCAGAAAATTTTCTTCTGGTGATGTAGCTCATCACCAGAACAATGCTTTCCAGGTAGACCAGCCCTCCACCATTGATAATGACAAATTGAACTATGGGAAAAAATCTGTGATAATACAAATTTGCCAGACACTATCTCAGAGATTCAATGTAAACAATGAAACTATTTGCTTACATTTACTGTATATAAATTTGGAAAGGTGTATAAGCTAAGCAAATGGGTTTCATATGAATTGATTCCTGCCAAAAAGGAATGGTAGCTGAATATTTACTTAGAATCGTTTTCCTGTAACAAAATGGAGCCATTTTTTGACCATGTGTTAATATGTGAGGAAAAATGAATATTCTACAATAACTATAAATAATCTTGGCATTGGTTTTTAAGAAGTGAGGAATTGTCACAGATGTAAAAGCCCAATATCCATCTGCAGAAGATTCTTCTGTGTTTATAGTGGACTGCTGCTAGAATTGTCCACTATGAGCTGTTACAATCTGGCCAAACTATTGCAGCAGATATGTGCTACTTACATGAAGCATTGCTGATAAAGCAGCCTATGTTAGTAAATTGCAAAAATGCATCATATTCCTTCAAAATAATGCCAGGTCTCAAGTTGTATGAATAATGAGGGACACACTTCAGAGCCATAAATGGTATATATAAATTTATATCTCATTAGAAAAAGGCAATTTATTGTGGGATAGTTACTTTGACTAATTTATTTCTGTTGTTTTGGTATGTTTTATGATACAATAAAAATACCAGAACTTTTTGGGAGATCTGATAGCTTTGGTCCTTGAATTCATGATTAATTTTAAGTTTAATAAAATTAATTATTTTAAATTTGATTTTTAGAGCAGCAGAGTTAATGACTCGAACTGGTCCAGTAGTAACATTAGAAGTAGCTAAACAAGGTGCTATATATCATGGTTTGGCAGCTTTGTTAAGTAAACCTTCACCTGTAATGCCAAGAGGTAAAGTCATAAATTTAAATAATAAATAAAGTATGCACAGTCATTTAAAAATTAAAAGTTCATAACAAGACTATTTAGTGAAAAAATATAATTTCTTAATTAGTGAGATGTTATAATTTAAACATAGCAAAATATTTTTTATTTTCTATATTTTAGTGATACATGGATTAATAATTTTGAAATATTGTCCATTTAATATCAGTTTAATAGTTTATTTTTTAAAGTATTATAGAAACAATAATCATACAAAATTCTGCTTTTATAATATTTATATATACTTTTAATGACATTTAACACGATTAAACACATTAATGACACGTTTATCATGTTAATTACCATTCACAAACTTTCCTTCTCGATAACTTTTGTCTTCAAGTGAATTGTACACACTGAAAAATACACAGACACTAAAAAAAAAATAAAACCCTGTACATAATCCGACTACATCGCAATCAAAATTCTAAATTCATGTTATTCCTCATGTATCCAAAACAAAATTTTTGATGGATATTTGCATACGGATGCATCATTACTATCAGCGCCATCTACATTTCTTTTCTAAAATCACTTGCCATCGAGGCTACCGGAAATGCCACCATTTTGTATACCTAAGCTCACATTAACCAAAAATATTAATTCTTCTTTCCTATGAAACCTACTTAATGCTGGATATTCAGTTTTACTAGAAATTACTCATATAATTTCAGCATTTAATGTTTTTTGAAAGCACTTCTACAATATCAATTGTACTTGTTTAATACTATAAAAGCTACATTTGTTTTGTTTATTGACAGATAATAGTTATTTACTTATTATTATTATTTTTTAATGTATTTTTTAAATTTTTTGAGTAAGTAATTTTTATTTATTGTATTTATCTATTATGTTATTAGAAGAAAAATGTACAAGTGTTAAAAAAAAGGAAGAACAATAAAAGCATGACAATGAATAAGTCATTGTGAAAAATTATTATAGAATGGCATAGTTCAGTAGATAAAAATATATATCAAATATATTTAAGAAAAGGAAGTATTATATTAAGTTTTGAGGGTACAATACAAAGATACTGTGTTTTATATGCTATAAAATACAGTATCTTTGTATTGATTACATAGCTAGCCTCGGCCATCCAGTCAGCCTAAATACAACTTTTAAACAATGTTTTCTCACGTGGTCATCTGCCATTTATTCTGTGTGATGGAATGGTATGCTCCTATATATAATAATCTGTATAATGAGGTTACATTCTTCTCTAACCGCACTTAACTAATAATCAAACCTCAACACCAAAAACCTTTAAGATGCAGCCTTTTATTCAAATTTTTGAACATTTTCGGCCAGTTTGAATGGCCTTCGTTGGAAATAGAAGAATCAAATGATTGTTTTATAGTGATATTTGTTCTAGAACTTTTTTAAATTTTTGAATTTTCTTATATGTGTAGTGCACAAGCTTGTGCATAAATAATTACAATCTATATTGGTACATGTACCAATATATACATAAACTATACATACATATAATACATAAATAAATAAATAACTAATTAAAATAAATATGTAAATAGATACAAAACTAGATAACAGAATTGCTAATATAGAGGACACCATAGTACCTGTTTCTTTAATAGAATAATCAAATTAAGCCCACTCTCCAAGCTGTTGAGACAGGGAAATTGTTAAAAGAAAGGCTAATAGAGCATAAAAGGAACGTGCAGAATGAGCAACCAGCCACTGTGCTAGCAACGTATATTATAGCAGATCCAACAGAAATCACAGTGTATTGGGAAAGAGCTAAAATAATACAAAAGATCCAAGATAAGAAACACTTGAAATATGCAGAAGCATGGCAGATACATAAGACAAACCAGGAAGGACTAGCAATAAACTTCAGGGAGTCCTGAAAAGTCTCAACAGCTTGGAGAGTGGGCTTAATTTGATTATTCTATTAAAGAAACAGGTACTATGGTGTCCTCTATATTAGCAATTCTGTTATCTAGTTTTGTATCTATTTACATATTTATTTTAATTAGTTATTTATTTATTTATGTATTATATGTATGTATAGTTTATGTATATATTGGTACATGTACCAATATAGATTGTAATTATTTATGCACAAGCTTGTGCACTACACATATAAGAAAATTCAAAAATTTAAAAAAGTTCTAGAACAAATATCACTATAAAACAATCATTTGATTCTTCTATTTCCAACGAAGGCCATTCAAACTGGCCGAAAATGTTCAAAAATTTGAATAAAAGGCTGCATCTTAAAGGTTTTTGGTGTTGAGGTTTGAATAATGAGGTTATTATTTGATCTCTCTCATTCTAATATAGTTTGTAAGTGTAATTATAAATTCAATTGTAAAATTAGAAAACTGTTAGAGCTGCTAACAAATGGTTTGATAAGTTTACTTCTTATGTTGATTGATATGTGAATTGTTTAATTTTTGTTAGTTAAATAAGATTTTAATTTGTGCTTTGGAAGAAATCATTTCATTATTTTATTAGAATTCATTTTACATGATATAAAAGCTATACAGGAAATAGACTTTGCAGAAGAAATATACAATTAAATTCTAATCAACTAGTGTTATGTATAATTTGTGTTTTGGTTATTTATTGGCTCTTAATTACAGATATACTGAGAATTTCATAAGATGTAAATTTTTTATTTTATTTTAGTAATTTGTATTTTACAAAAACAAACCCATGGTCAAAGAACCAAAATATCTTAGTTTTACAAATGTTATTGAAATGTTTTGTTTCTAAATAAAAATGAAAGAATATCTGTTGTATTTAATATGTTTCCTATACACTTCTAAACCTTTGACCAATCTGAATCAAACTTTTCAGAGATACTCTCAGACCCTATTACAGAACCTACTATGAAACCAGGACAGACAATCTCTGATTTCATACCTTTGTCACTTTGTGATAAATTAACTTTAATGCATTATATAAGTAAGCACTGCCTAATAATTAGTGAAAGTACTGTGTAATTTATGAATCATATATATTTATAGTGATGATCTTAGAGTATAGGATCATTACCTGGATTTGGAAGCCTGTTAAAATAACACTATTGACTCCAAGCTTTTAATATGGTTTTAATGTTTGTCCTTATTACTTTATACTTGGGCAACACTGGGTGCATTTGTTATATTATTCTGTGAAATAAAATGTCTTTATAAGGATTTCTAAAATTCAAATTTTTTATTTTCTTGCTTATGATTTGATTTTCATATGTTTATGAGGAATTGTTGTTTCTGAATATTAATAACTTTATCTTCTTCATTCTGAAATAGGTGGATGATTTTAGATTTTCTGTGTGAAAATTGATGGTTGAATTTTATCTGAAACAGCTTTGAATGACTTCTGTTCTGTATACTTGAAACTATATATAATAAAGCTTTATATTATATCTTTAAAATTTAGTTATTTTAATCAATATAATATTGTAACTTTAAAACGTTTCATATGTTTTTGTAAGTTTAATATATTTGGAAATAATTTAAATTAGATATTTATTATAAATATAATTAATATACTAAATAACATGAAAATACAAGTTGAGAATAGAATTCAAAAAGTTTTTTAAATAATGAGAGTATCAGATATTATTACAATCAAACCTGTTTATAATGGAACCTGTATATAGCAGAAACTTGTCTACTATGGAAGAATTGTTTGGTTTCTTGGGGTTTTGTTATAGACAGGTTTGACTATATTTAATTAAAATAATTAGAAATTTAGCAGATGTAACAAAGTCTATAACAGTGATGGAAAATCTGTGACTCATGCAACAATTTAAAGCTTCTGCATTATAAATTATAAAAAAATATTTGATAGATTTCAAAATTCTTCGTATGTAAGTTAGTATGAAAATATGCCCTAAAACTGTTGAGGAATGCCTTAAAAGCAACTAATTATGAACTTCAGTTAGAAAAGTTATCATCAAATAAACAAAAGATGATTTTCCATTAAACAAAACATTTATTTCTGTTATAATCAATTATCATCATCTTTACATTTATATAGAATTTATTGTTATATGTTATACAGATTGAAAAGTTATTATTAGAATGATGTTGCAAAATGTGCAATTTGGAGTTAATAAAATTTGAATTCAATTTTGACTGCTCGTCGGAAAAACATTTGCCAGTACTGGTCTATAATATATAAATGTGGCTTCAACAAATTATAAAATATAAAAAAAATATGGAATTTTAAAATAATTTAACTAAAAAGATTATTAACAAGAATTAATTCTTGGAGTTGTTGGTGTTGTCATAAATCATTCTAAAATATTTTAAATGTATCAAATATTTTTAATGTTCTATATACAAAATATTCATTTAATGCAATCACAATTTTTTTCTATATTGTATTGCTAGTTGGCTGTTGCTTCATATTTGCTTTTTATTATAATCATTTTTCATTTTTTAATACTAGCTGACTATTTTTTTTATTTGATTATATGCTAGGTGCTTAATTAATTGTTAATTTATAAAAATTTTTAAATATAAATTGCATATTAAATGGACAATAATAATAAAAATAATTTTTGTTTATACATATTTATCCTTTATATTAAAATTTGTGCATTTATTTTAAAAGCATTTCGACAAAATTAATTTAAAGTGTAATAATAGCAATTAAAATTATCAGTTGTTTTTATTTATTAAAATTTTTGGTTCATATACTGTCTATCAGCACTAATATATTAAGCTCTTTTTTTCCTTTCATTCTTTCCTATTATTTAAAAGTGATAACATTTTCTATAAAGGATCTGCTCCTCCTCCTTACATGATTCAAGATAAACAACTAACTACAAGTTTTTCTCATCCTGTTCCTAATCTTCAGCAATATACTCTTCAACAGGCATCTTGTTTTTCTTATTATTCTGCATCTCGCTTAGAAAGAGTTAATCCAACAATTCATAAGACAAGTTCTTCAACAGCTGTTGCTGTTTCTCCTAGACAGTGGGAAGCTGTGCAAACCCTTGATAGATCTGCAGGTCATTCCAAACAAAAGAAGGGAATAATAATTAATCAGCAAACTCCATTTTCATATTTAAAAGGTCCTTTAAAAAATTCTTTACTAATACATAACTGTTCAGCACAAAAGACTATTGATGAAATTCCTAAAGACAGACCAAAAAGTGATGAATCACTTCTAGAACATCCTAACAGGTGCTCTTGTCCTCAGTGTTGCCCATCCTGTCGTTGGGAATTGATCACTGGACGTCCCTGGAGTGATGAATCTATTGGTTCTAATCCTAGAAGTTGTTCTTGCGAAGAATGCTGTCCCACTTGCCGATTACAACGAAATTTAAAATTTCGCCAAAGAAATGCTAGAATTCCTTACGAAGTTTCTTTTTGCAAATTATGTGAAAGGAACTATCAAGCATATCAACAATCATTATTCAGATTATCCATGCTAAATACAATACCAAACAGTATGGAAATACCTTCTTTGGCTGAATGTACTTGCTATATGTGCCATCATGGAACATTTTCATCATTATGGACAGCAACATCCAATGTTCAATTCATACAAGATATGCCAAAGGCAGAAAATAGAGAATCAAATAATTTAACAAGGAATGTTCCAAAGCCTTTGCAAAAACAAACATTTTACACATTTCAAGAAAAACAAGAAATTAAACAAAAATCATATCATTCAAGCCTTGAAGGTTTTATAGATTCACCCAAAGAAGAGAATGAGACAAGAGATATAACATCTCAGCTTGTTTCTGCTTCCATGACTAACGTCAGTTCTTCTGCAAAACTAAATAGTATGTATAACCTCAATTAACCCATAGTCTTTTATATATGTGCACTGCTTTTTCTTCTATTTCTGTGCTTTGCATGCTAAATTTAAAATTTCTAATTTAAAAAATTTCAATTAATAATTTTATTAATTTTGAAATTTATTATTAAGTTAACTTCTTGTTAAGGCATGTGTGTTTGTTTAATATTTATTTTATATAATTTTTTTGTTTTATTTAAATGTAAATGTTAAATGTTTAGTGAAAATGTAAAACAGTTTTTTTCAGATGTGTGTTAATATTATAGTTTAGCAAACATTTTTATTAAATTATAAATTCTTTCAATTTTGTTAGATTTATTATTACAGTATTTAAAATTAGTAAAATGAAATAAAACTATGTTCTTGATTAGTCAGAAATTTGTTACTTCCCAAGAAGATAGTATTGACAATAATTTCATTATGTAACATCAATAAAATATTTTTTGGTGAATAAAAAGCATTTAAACTATTGCTAAGACAGAGACATAATTTTGCTGAATTATTAATAAAAAAAATAAATATTAGAGTGAATATTTAAAAAACTTTGAGACAGTTTGAAAATTAGAAATATATTTTGAATTTAAAGATGATGCAATTTTCTTATTTCAAATTTTAGACTTTATTATTAAAATTCATCGAAAATGTAAATATATATTAAAACAGCTAATAGGATTCTGATTTATATATCTGTTACTAGTAAAATTCAAACAGATTTTGTTAAATATTCATTTTTACATTGGGAAAATGAAACTCATTTCACTAAATATTATGTCTAATTATTGCATTCAATATTGGGGTATAAAGAGTTCTACCAATTAAAATGTCACATTTACATTATTATGCAGTAGATAATAACTCCATGAGCTACTGCATAATATAAACTTCTTTAGTGCTTCCTTTTTTTTGTCAGTGTTATCCATTGCTATCTGAGTCTTCTGTGCCATTCCACCATCTTTCCAGAGTGTCTATCCCCCTCTCTCTATTCTCCATTATTTTTTCCAATGTGTTCTATCTGTTGTTGTTTGTTCTTTTATTTTCTCCATGATATATTTTACTCGTGTCTTCTTGTCTGTCTCTATTATTCACTTATTTTTTCTGACTGTCATTGTAACTCCTAGCATTAACTTCCATTGGAAAAAGCAACATTTAAATATTTTGGATAAATCAAAGCATATTGATATAATTTTGCAAAGAGATTTACTGATAATTGTTGTTTTTAGTTTCCCATTAATTTCAATTTAAACACACTTTTTATCTATTAAGAAAGCAAATTAATTTCAATTTAAACACACTTTTTATCTATTAAGAAAGCAAATTAATTTCATTAGATTCTAAACAATTTTGATAAAAAACAAAATTATCTCATTTAAACTTGAATTTGAAGAGTAAAGAATTTCCTAATGGAATGTATTATTCTTTTTATATTCTTATAAAACTTTATATTTGTTTTAAAATTTAAGTTGTAAATAAAAATATATATATATATATAGCATAGATCTTTCTCAAATCATACATTCAAATTTTATTATTTTATAGAATATATGAAATCTAACAAGTTTCTAATCTAATAGAAAAATTTATGGTAATTACACATATTTTCCAGTTCTGAAATGCCATTTGAACAATGAACAGGTTTGTACAAGTGATCAATGCAAAAATATCAGTCATTAGTTATGCTAACAAAAATTGTTTTTGTATTGCAATATAGCATTACATTTTATTTATTTATCTGAAGAGTAATATATTTTGAGTTACATATTTGGCATACTCTCTCACTACAATAACAGAATTAAAGATTATCAAAGAACAACTGAAAGTGCTAAAGTAAAAAAAAAAACCTTGATATTTTTAAACTAATTTAAAATTAACATAGCAATGAATTTTTATGATAAAGGTAATCAATTAATGAATCAATTAGATTGATTCATTAACATTTTTTGCTATATAATTGAATGAAATGAATTCAAAAAAAGATTGTGTCTATAGAAGTTTTATTTTTATTTTTTAATGTTAAAATAGAAGTTGAATACAGTTATCAGTAAAACATAGTAGATAACATTCCGAAAAAGTGCCACGTTATATGAATCTGTGCTATACGAAACAAAAGATTAATGCAAACCATAAGATTATGTTCCAGAAAATAACAAAAGTATACTATTCTTTTTTGTTACTAAGAAGAACATGTTTATTAAAGCAATCAATACTTTTATTTCCAATCAATAATTAATTAACAATCACTATTAAAAGTACTGTATTACGCATTAATATTAATTTTAGTTAAATGAGGGTGTTTTCTTTTAACAGAGTATCATCGTCATTTCAACTTTTTTGTTGATCTTCATCAGAGGTACCAGCAGCATTTTCATATTTTTTATTTTTATCATGAAAAATTTTTATGGACAACAAAATAAAAATGTTATTAATAGAAAATTTGTTCTAGCAGATTGCATTTGTGCAGTTGAGTACTGAGCGGCTTTATCCAGAATTTGTGTTCAAACATCGAATTGTTCAAGTACCAAGATACCATCGTATTTTGTTCATCATTTTATGAATGATTGCTCACCTATGGTTAAAAAAGGTTTAATTACAGTATTACACTTATCTAAAAATGTTTAAATAAACTTTACTAAATAAGAAGATTAATCCATAAAAAGAAAACACAGTGACGGTCTTAAGGGCTAAAGTCTGAAAGCAATGACAATGACACTTGGTTAATAGGAAAGTTAGTGCAGTTTTTTTCTTCCTTGTCCTATCAGTTTTTATTAATTAAAGTAAACCTGACAAAAATCATAAAATAATTTGAAAATTTCAATATTCTAAAATTTATTTTTGAGACAACACATGTGCTTGCCTGAATTAAAAACAAATATATATATCAAATAACAAAGTTTACAGTTAAAAATTGTGAAATTTGTACATAGGGTTTCCAAAACTATGTTACAGTGAAACCAGAAGTTGCTTTATACAAAGATATCCCCAATTTTTAAACTGTATTAGAGTGAACCCATGTTGTACAAGGGATACCTGTACTTGATCTTAATTGAAGCTTAAGGTTATTATTTATACATTTAAATATTAAAATATTAAATATTTCATATTAAATGTTCAAAAAATTTCCTTTTATTTTATCTAAAGGATTTAATAATAATAATGTTTGCTAGTTATATATTACAATAAATATTATACTGTATTAATTTTTTCTAAGTTATATAAAATTGTTAAATTCTAATAATATTTCTTCTTAACTATCAATTGGATTATTTAAATCAAACTTTATAAATTTATATAATGATAATTTAATTTTTAAAATTGACTATAATAAGTTGATGATTGAATAAGATTGGGATTTTCACATTGGGTATTTAATAGAGATAATATAGTAAAAATAAAAACTCTCTCTGTTGTTTAATTTCATAAAAATATTTATATTCTTATTATTAATTATAATTGTATGTTTTTTAAAATTAATTAATTATTAAAATTTAATTAGGACCTCATAGACTTAGTGAACGAGATATTCCAAGCAGAGTTATGCATGATCAAAATTATGATCCACGATTGTTTAATGTCTCAGGTAGTAGAATTCAAGGAAGTAAAAGTGTTCCTTCTTTAAATAGTAAGTAAAAAGTTAAATAAATAACAAGATTTAAAAATAATATACAGGTAACACTCTGTATTCATGTTTGCAAAAAGTTGTGACAAACTACATGGCCGTTTGCAAAATATTTGCATATATGGAAATTACTTTCACAATATTTCAATTATAGTACATTACTTGTAGTGTATTTGTAAAAACTTGCTCCCTGTTGTCTGTAATTTTTATATTTTTTGGACATAACCAAAGTACAGAAACCAGGACCAACTTGATGGGTGAGACAAATAGGTAAGGTCAAAATGTTCAAAAGAAGGAGAAAAAAATAAAAATACTAAGTTCTGAAGTTCTGTGAATATATATTAAAGTTATTTATAAATAGTTCATACTGTGTAAATGTGCCACTGCTAGAAGTTTTTCTCTTGACTCCTGTTCTGGATGCAAAGGTGACTAAAATTGGTTTTATTTCTGGTGTATGTTACCATCAAGCTGACACTGATGATAACTACTGTACTACCAAACTGATGTCATCATATACATGATAATGCTATACAGAAAGCTGCAGAACCCACAAATGGACATGTTTGTTGTAAAAACTTTGCATGACAGTGAAGAAGAAGATGGTGAACAGGAAAAATGCCAAAGCCACCAATGGCAGCTACTAGCATTAAAAAAATATACAGCATTATTGATAGTTTGTGCAAGGAGTTGCAAGACTCTGTCTATTCCTAATTGCAGTCTTAAGTTTAAGTGAGCATTGGAAGCAGTTGGCTCTGTGCTGAAGTCTTGAAGGACATGAATAAAAAAGCCTGTCGTGCAACAAACTGTTGTATAGACAGGCTTTTCCAAACTATTGTAACTGTTCTGCAATCATCTTAAAATGTGAGATTAACGTTTTTAATATAAATGAATAAAATAAGCTTTATTATTACAGTAGAGCATCAATTATCCGACCCTCGATTAACCGACTTATCGGTTAACCAACCGCGTTCTAGTCGGCAAATTCAAATGTCCGCTAGTGATGTGGCGCTACAATATTTGGTTATGTCTTGGTTACTTTAATATTATTTTTGTTAAATTTTTGCATGTTTTAGCTGGCAGCACTGGCTCGACCATGAAAGGGAGGCTAGTATTTAAACCAGGCCTAATATACTATACTAATAATGAATTTTTTCATACTTTTCGGTTATCCGACTTTTCAGTTATCCGACCAACCCCAGTCCCCAATTGAGTCGGATAATCGATGCTCTACTGTATTTGCTTATTGAAACATCCAAAAAAATTTAAGTATTTCCAAGACATCAACGTGCTTCAGCTCAGCCATGTTGACTCAGCAGAAAGTGAATACCAAGAGTTACCTGTATATAAAAATAAAACTTGATTTAACAGAATTTTTATAAAAATATTTTCTTTTGATACTTGATTTTTCTAAACTATGAATATTGTTATTTATATAATTAATTCATTGTATATCTCCAAATGTATGTATTTGGAAATATACAATTAATTAATGATATTTTACTTGATGACAGAGAAAAATATAAATTTATTTTTTCTTTGTTACTTGGTACTGATATTTATTATTTTACTGTAACAAACATGGTTTTAGAATATTAAAACTAAGAAATTGAGTTAATCTGATTAATTATCAGACATGTTTAATTTTTT
Organism: Centruroides vittatus; assembly: GCF_030686945.1. Lineage (NCBI taxonomy): Eukaryota > Metazoa > Arthropoda > Arachnida > Scorpiones > Buthidae > Centruroides > Centruroides vittatus. Next base: position 81,339 of record NW_027122016.1, read on the forward strand.
GGTTTTACTTTATTGTAAAGAAAAGAATATTCATTGTAGCGATCACAGCTTTAAATTGTAATAAATACAAGTCTGTTCAGTCCATTTTGATTTTCTATCAAAATGGATTGAAGAACAATTTAAAGCCAACTCGGTTATCTGTCAGTGTTGATCTGACATCACATTAGTGAACACATCTGGGCTTTATCACTCAGACACCAAAGAAGATTTGCTTGAGTGGTTCTGTGCTCACAATGAATTTACACCTACTGAATTATTTTGTTGACATACACAATGTTCTTTTAAGTTTACTATCTTTTCAGTCAGTCTCAAAAATAGTCTGGAAGTAAACAGGGATTTGTAATCTGCAATTGTGAGAAGTTCTGCATTGATATAAAGTACAAATGTTATTTGAAAGATATCAACTAAAATTTGAAGTGTTGGTCTAACAGTTCCTGCAAAAATAATTGAACTTGACCATTGTTCTTGATTATTTTACATATTTAATCATATATTCTAAAGGTGGAACTATAATGACACAAAGTGGTCCAGTCAAACCAGAGTTTGTATATGTCAAGCAAAAAGCTTATGATCCATGATCCAACAGGGTTAGATGGTACTTATTTTTTCAGTCAAGGACTAAGCTTTTTTTGGGGATACAAATTCCATATTTTGCAGCAGGAGTGGGTTTTTTTTTTTTTTGTGGTTTTAGGCTTTTTACCGCTCTTAGAGCACAAAAAGGCCAAGCAGGAGTGGGGTTAGAAGGGGAGGAACCCATATTAGAATTTTGAAATGTGGCCCAAAATGAAGCTATTCTGCTAGAATATGTTGTTGTCGTATTTTTAACTGTCACAAGATGAATTTTGTATTTTGGCATTTTAAAAAATTTCATAATGCAAAATTTGTCTTGTGACAGTTAAAAAACTGACCACAATGTTTGCCATAACATGTCATGCATGCAGGACATGAAATTCATTTTGTGGCTATTTCTATAAAACTAGAATGCATTGTGATCATTTTTTTCACTCATTGAGCATTTTTAAACTTTGAGTCTATAATTTATATATTCTGTAAGAACTGTGTGGCTTTTCATGGCTTTTTATATTTAATTGCATCAGTGTAGGACATCTAATGTTATCATGTTAGAATACTTAAATTTAAGTATACATTTTTATAGTATTTTATACATGTTTGTTTAATTTATAAATAGTCTGTTAGTATATCCAAATTGATATACTGTATGTCATAAGCATATTGTATTTGTTTTATTTAATCTTGTTTGTTTTTTAGTGTCTTCCACTAAAAGCAATTTCAAAATGCATTTCAGCCTTATTGGCCTTTATCAATTGGGGACATACAAAACACAAAATTATCACCATAGACTCTGTTTTGTGTGTCATACAATCAATAAAGGCCCATAAGGACGAAATGCATTTGGAATAAGTTAAATAGGCTGAGTGAGTAATAAGCTTGTTCATTAGTCATATGTAACTAAGTAGTTTTTGTAATTGAGTAAAGAAGTGTTTAGAAGAAAATGGCATCCAATTCAAATATTTATTCTTTATGTAATAAATTATCTATGGGACCTGACTTTTGCCATATCCTGTATTTATGAATTACTTCAATTATTTTGAATAAAATAAATATCAAAATTATGAATATTTGTTGTTGGGCTGCAATTTGAAAAAATTGTAGACCTATAATTTCCCACTGTTGTCTGTCTGATTGTCTGTCCTTCCTTAATCTTGAGAAGGGAGTTAGATACATGAAAGTCAAGACCAGATATAGAAAGCTTAGAGACAGGAGGCCCCAATTAACTATATATGAACTTCTGTTGCAAACCAGAAGTCATATTATTTCAATTCAAAACTTTCCCTGAAAGAAGTTAGATAGATGACCAGCATGACTCCATTGCTAACAGAAGAGTGTGATATACAGGTGCAAGACAATGTAGTATTAATTTGAGATGGAGAAAATATATTTAAATTAAATAAATTAAAAATTGCATCCAAGCATTGTGACAATGTCACAATAAATAATTTTAAAATATAAATATTTCTTGTGATTGAAATTGTTATTTATTTTTACTCATACTTTGAAAAGCAAAATAATTCTGATATTAAAATCTTTCAGGTGGACAATCTGTTCAAGATACAAATCGACCACCTAGCACAAGTTCGCGATCTCATGAAGTATATAATCCAGCATACAGTCGCACTTCATCTACTACTTCTATACCAAAAGCTGCAGAATTTTCTGGTCCAATTCCTAATGATTCAGCAGGTCGTTCAAAATCTACCAATAACCTTAGACAAGAAACATCAAATGACAGATATCCTTATATACCACCAGTAGGCCATCCACCACCAGCTTACAGTGCAACTCCTGGACCTGTAGGTCGACCTGGATCACAACCAAATTTACATCATCAGTCGCAACAGGCACAACAATTAATTCAAGAAGAAAGACATTATCAAAATATTAGCATGTATCAACAACAAAATAGTCACTCATTATCAAGGTAAGAATCATTGAAAATTGTTTAACAATTTATTTATAATAACTATAAAATATGAAAAATATTAAAATTTGCTGTTTTTTAATTTAAAATAAATAAGTTAGTATTAAAAATATACATATGCAGAATACAGCAATGCCTTGTCGATCTACTGATATTGTTATAATTATCATCATAAAGTTCTAAATGTAATCTGAAATTGAAGAACATGATGTATTTGAAGAGCAACCAGTATAACAGTCATAAACAGATGTTATAAAAACAATGTTCTAAACATATTAGAGATTTTTGTTATAATTAATTTTTAACATTCAGATACTCACTATATTTAAATTACTATAACTGCCTTGAATAAACTACTGATTGTGTGTGTCAGTTTTAAAGTGAGTGTAGGTTTTATGACTGTGCAGGTTATTTGGCTGTTTTAAATTGCAGTTAAGAATTCATCCAACAAGAATTTCTTTATCTCAACTTCTAAGAGCATATTTAAAAAATCCAGCAGTGAGTTTTTTAACTTTATCAGCAGCATTTAAAACTGCAAGTGGTGCTATCTGTTATGATATATTATTAAAAAAAACTTTTTATATTTTTAATTATCATAAAGTGGCAAAAAGCTTAATTTTGAGAGTCGGGATGAGTTTTATAAAAAAATTTTAAATGTTCATAATGAGTAAATTGTCATTAAATCTGATCCTACTTGAGATATGACACACAACCCCTCTCTATCTCCCCACACCCTCAACCTTTTAACCACCAAAATTTAATATAACCAATCCTCTTAATACAAAAACCTCCCAGCAAAATTTCAGGAATTTTCGACAAAGAGCACAGTTCAAAGTGGAGAACAAAATCATTCCCCCACATACTAACATTCATACACACAGAAAAAAACACCCAAATTTTTTTGCATTTCTTGACTAATTGCCATACTTCCCCTCTACAGGGGTTACTCTGGAAAAAGAAAATGACCAATCATTTTGTTAGTTTTAAATTTTTTTACAACTTCATATTATTTATTGCCAACAGTTTTACTTGTAATTAATTGCAGGTGCTGGTAACCTTATCAGTTTAGCATCTTGAAAGCAAAAATAACATCTTAAGCTGTTACTTAAAAATAGGAGTTGTTTTTGAATAATTTTATAATGAATAATTCTGAATAACACATTTGGTCACAGATGCTTAAACAGTACTTCATAGGTACTGTCATTTCAGAATTTTTACACTTTAGTCTACTGAAAAAAAATCAAAGTAGGAAAATGTCATCCCAAAAAATTCCCAAATTTTCTGTCAGTCCATTAAAAAAAATTCCCAATCTAGAAACTCTGGGCAGCATTGCAACTAAATTGCCAATTGTTTTCAACATTACTTCCTGCTTTCCTGTTCAAACTTGCTGTATGACATCATGACATTGGTGCACAGAACTCCCATCCACAGAAGCTTGACGTTTCTGTTTTTAGATGTTCTTGAAACCATGTTATTTATCAAACACCTGGCTTTTTCCACCTGTATTAGTTGAGTGAATTTTCTCCTTCTTGATGGAATTTGCCATTTCTATGATGAAAACTTATAGTTTAGAGTTAAAAAACACGGTTTCAAGAACATCTAAACTATAAGTTTTCGTCGTAGAAACAGCAAATTCCATCGAGAAGGAGAAAATTCACTGAACTAATAAAGGTGGAAAAAGCCAGGTGTTTGATAAATAACACAGTCTTGTGTTCAGTGCTCAATTTCTGTTTTTCCTGAAGCATGCTTTGTGATTCACTTTCAAGCTGAATGTTGAAATAAGCAGTCTTTTAATTGACACTATTAAACAGCTTTTTTTTTTTTTTAAGCTGTATTTTCTGCATAAAAATGCCTACAAATACAATGTAATATTATATATAATAGAGGTGGGCAAGCAAGAGTTCAGTGGGAGCCGAAATGTAGGTTTTGCAAAATGCATGGGAACCGCAGTTCTGTACTGTCATGGCAGATAGTATGGTAAGGCTGGGAAGGATAGCACTTTCAGAAAGAGCCGCATGTAACTCAAAAAGAGCCACATTTGCCCATTCCTGATATATAATATAATACTGTATTAAATAATAAAAATTTATTATATATAATTTGACTTAAGCACTTTTAACACAAATTCTTGGATGCCATTTATGTTACGTGAATGTCAATTAATGAAGTTAATTTAATTTGATTTAAATTCAGTTGTGGTGAGAATCACTACTAGTATCTTTTCTGCATGCCCATTGAAATCTAATTTAAATATCAATGTCATAGATGATTTGTGTTGTGACATCTAATTACATGGGCAATCTTGGCATCACTAACTTCTAAATCAGTAGTCCTGTTGTTGTTTGGTCAGGACATTGATTTTCTTTAATTAACATAGGAATTATAGGTAGTTGACTATTTGTGTCTCTCTGATATGTGGCTGGCTCTTGCCAAGTTAGCTTGTTCAGCAACCAAGTTATATTGCAACCAGTGCAATTGTGAGTTTGAAATTCTGTTTGTGAATTGATTTGTTTGAAAAGAGAGACATTTGAAAACAGGTTTGACTTTAATTTTAAATATGAATAAATATTATGTAGTGTGCTTCTAATTTTTGTGTTTAATTAAAATTAAATTATAAATTTTTAGCATTTGGGCAAAGTGTCCTGTCAGATATAAAATTATATCTATAAACTAATTTACATAAATTAGCAAAATAAAGCACGTAAATTACAAATTGTATATTAAATGAACAATTATAGAAATATAAATTGCATATATTCAATACTTTTGAATTAATGTGTTAATTAAATGTTATATAATTTTATTATTAGGCCTACTCCAACTCAATATTCTCAACAACCGCAGCAGCAGCAGCAGCAGCAACAACATCAACAGCAGCAACTACCACAGCAGCAGCAACAACATATTCCAAAAATAATTCATGGTTCACATTCCTCATTAAATCGACCAGATCATCAACAGATGATGACTCAATCATCATTAGATCGTTCAAGACCACTTTCTACTCTTGTATCACCACGTGAACAAGAACAGTATGTTAATTCTTTGGGTTATATGCATAATTCTGGCACTTCACTTCCTCCTCCACCATCACCACATCGAAGCCAATCTGGACATGTTGGTCCTGAATATAGACCCCAACCTCAAGGTCATATTCAGCAAAGAATTCCTGATGGAAGGTAATTTTTAGAATGACTATATAGAGAAAATAAATGTTAAAAATATTATCTGTTATGGTTATTAAAAGGATTACAAAATATGAAATTTAGTTCAATTATAAGAGAACATTTATGAATAGTTAATGGATTTAATTTAGTTTTAATATTTTTTTATTTAACTTAATGTATTATTTTATTTAAGTTCATTAATAGATTATTAATATTGGTATATATGTTATGGACTACGTGATTAATATGGGCTTTATAAGCAATGCACGGTCATTATGAATAATGACAAACAACATCAAGCATTGTAATAAATTTCATGTTCTTCATCACATTTTATCACATTGACTGGTCATTAAATTGACCAGTCAATGTGATACTGCTAATATCTGTTGGGCAGTGATGATAATGATACTTTGAGGAGTGATCATTCAACAAAATATTAAATTTTTTACACCATATACCAAAATGACATTCCAAAAATTTATTTTATGTTGATTTTTATGACAAATTATATAATTTTGTTAACATTAATTTGATTAACACAGTTAATAATAATTACTTTTAAAAAATATTCCAGATTGTAAGTGAAGTTTTCACAGATTATTTCGTTGAATGATGTGCAAAGTAATTGCCAAAGTTAATTTATTTTAATAATGATTTTATCTATTATGTAGTGTGTGTTGATTAATAAAGAGTTTAATGTAATATATATATACACCTTTAACTTAATATAAATCATATAATATGAGCAAGTTTTACTTAAAATACTTTGAAATAACTCTCAAAAATAAATAAATTATTAATGAAAAAAGTGGACATTTTTGGAAAATCAAATTGTCCAAAGGGAATGTAACTTTATGCTTATTGTCCAGTCAGTTTAATAAATTAATCAATATTTATCAGGCTGCATGACCATTTTAGTCATTATTCATAATGGGTGGGCATTATAAATAATGACCTATTATTAATCACTTGGCTCATAATATATATATATAAAACAAAATAAGATTTCCTATAACCTTGCATAAAGAACTAGGAAAACTTTTCTGGCTTATCTTTCAACATTGTCTAATTTTATGATTATATATTTTTGATTAATGTCTACTTACATATTACAACTTTACATATTCTTGCATTTTTATTAATGTAAATACAGTAGAGTCCTGCCCAAGGCCGGATTAAGCCTCTAGCGGGCCCTAGACAAAATTTAAATTGGGGCCCCATTTAAATAAGTTGCTTCTAAACAAATCTTATATAATGTGACATTAGCGTAGCTAGCATGGGTGACACCCGGTGCGGATATCGTGGTGTCACCCCAAGTCACACCGTAGTGTCACCCTTTTTAACTCTTTTATAAAATACTATTGAATTGTAATATCTTCGCACTCGAGCAACTTGAACGCTATACCGAATATGCAATGTTGTGACGTATAAGTTTAGATTTAGAAACTAAATCATAACCATATATCAGGAATATTTCTAGATGGTGCGTACATTACTTCTGACGTACAGGTTGCTGTTGACTTTTTTTTTTTTTTTTTCTTTAGTCGGGCGGAGCTTAGTAGGAATTCTTAAATACAGCCTTTTGTGTCCTATCGAATTTCTTAAATAATTTTAACTCGTTTTGAAACAGAGAAATCTTCTGCACTGAAGCCGGGCCCCTCCAAATTACGGGCCCTAGACATTTGTCTACTTTGCCTACTCGATAATCCGGCCCTGGTCCTGCCATATACATTCCAAGACCTTTCACATAAGCAGAAATTTGCATAAAATAGTGAACTGTATTAATTATTAAGTATTTCTTGTATAACAATAAATAGTACAATATCATAAATCATAACTTTGAAAAAGTTTTGGAAGCAGTCTTATCTTTTTTTCACTAAATTTAAAATATTAATTTTTTCCTTTAAAGTAGGTACTTTACAGCTTTTCTTTCTCTTATCAGGGCTACCAGCATCATTATCCTTGCACTTTGATATCATATTTGCAAAGTAATTAGCATAAATTTACAAGAAGCACTGGTATCACACAGACGTGACATGACATGCAAATACTCTGAACAATGGCTGATGTGAATCAGTGTGTTTAGAGCAAAACAAAGAAATGATTTCAAGTAATGCATTTCCAGAATGAGAATGAGTGAGATGCTGCAATGCACTTTAAAAATTGGTGTGGATTTAGTGTGCAATTAAGAATTTTTATTTTATGTATTTTTCATTTTTTTTATGTTGTCAATAATGTAAACCTGATATTGCATGTGGCAAGGTCCTACTGTATACTATTATTATATGATAAGTTTTGTTTACTATTGTAGTAAGGATTTTCACAAGAAAGAACTCGTTAGTATTAATGATATATCCAAGTACATCATTTTTAGATGTTTTATTCTTACGTTCTCATCATAAACAAATATTGTATATTTTTTACTTACATCTAATAATAATTCTTAAAAATTTTAACTATTTTTTATGTAAAATTTTAAAAAGGTGGCACCATTCAGTTATTTTGTAAAATATAATCTAATTTAAGACTGTAACAATCATTTATTGGTATGAATTTGAGTTATTATATTCTAACTTATAACAATGTTGTAATTTAATGACCTCAAATATTTTAATTGATTATATCACATTTGATTTTAATTTTAATATTTATTAACATAACACAGATTATACAACACATACATATTATGTATTATCTAACGATAACTTAATATAAAAAATTTTTATACAGAGAATATCATAATCCTCCAGATCAGCATTTCTTTAATGAAGCAATTCCAGAAAATGTACCTTATGGAGATCATAATTCTCGTAACTACCTTCCAAATTATAGTCATGGCCATATTCAACCTCAGCATGTTGAGTCTCGGCAGCGTGATTTAATTCGCCAAGAAGCTAAGATGGAGGAAATGAGAGAAGAAGTTCGTCGTAGAGAAGAGCGCAATCATCAACAGTCAAATCAACCATGGGGCGTCATGAGATCTCCTCAGTCTGGGATGCTTCCACAGAGTAATAGGCAACCACCTCCAGGATATCCTGGTCCTGCTTCTTATAATTCTCCACCAGGACCACAAGGTCCTCGTACAAACACAATTGGCGGACCACCACCACCTCCAGCTCCAAAACCAAGACCACATTCAGGAAATGAAAAATCTCTCAAACAATATGGATATAATAGTCGCCATGATAACTTACCAGAAAATCATAATGCGTACCAGGATCCATCAAATCCATTAACATCAAGCAATAGTCATTTAACTTCACAACAGAGGCCTCCTCCACCTGCTGTCAGTTATCGTTATGGTCCTTCTGGTTATCCTCCAAGACCTGGAGAAAATCATTCAAATATTGGAAAACCACCTTATCTAGATCCTAGAATAAGTGCAGCATTTGCAAAGCAGTCTTCTATCATTCAAAGGTTTGTATTTAACATAATGAATTATTTTAATTATAGCAATTTAATTAAAGCAGAGGAGAAAAAGTATTTTATGATAAATTACTCTATAAATTTCTGTAATTAAACTATGAAATATAGGTACAGACAAAACATTTTTTAATGATTGAAGTGCAATATAAACAAAGTTTTCTTTTTTAAAATCTTTAATTATATTTTTAATTACAAAAACAAACTACAAGTTTTATAAATAAATTGAATTTTAAATATTAATATGTGTTAACATAAAAATTATTAATAATTTTAGTGCTCAAGGTCAAAAACAAGTTACATTTGATACTTTACGTTCGCTCTCTGTTTCTGGACATCCATCATCTCAAGATAAAAAAGATTCTTCAACTTTAGCTAGTCCTTCTCCATGGGAAAGAGAAGAAAAAGAGAAGGTAATATATATATGTATAAAGATATTTTAAGTAACATAAAACTGTATAAATGTGGAATAGTTATTTTAACTTTTAGGTTTTTGAAGACTTCTGTAATCCTAAATTTATAACTAAGTTGTGAATTTGTTCAGATTTCAATAACTTTTGTTGCACAAAATAAACTGAAATAGTTATTTTTAAAATTAAGAAATAAAACAATAAAGAAGCACATTATAGATATTGAGAGGACTGAAAAAGGTTGAGATTAAAGAAAAATATATTTATATCATATCATTGTAGAAACAAGTTCTACTTATTTTGGTTTATGATATATTGTTGAAATTATAAGTTTGATTTCCTATTCATTTTTTTCCTTTTTAACATCAAAAATACAGGTTTTCTGCTTGAAAGTACCCAATTTTAATTCACCTTAAAAAATGAATGCTTTAAGATATATAAAAGCAACAAGTGGCTTCTGATGAGAAAGCTCATTGAGTTTTATAGATTTTTTCATATTGCAAGATAGTGCAGAAGTCGAATCATGAGCATTATTGTCTTAGTCCTGGCTTCATCTCAGGAGAAACGACCGATCGTGGTCAGGTATGCCCATTAATGTGGCTGCCAAGATTTCCAAATCTTGACCTTAGATTTCTTTATGTTGGCTTACATGAAAAATATGGTTTATGCAACTTCAGTCAGAGACCTTAAGGATTTTCGGGAGGGCATCATGCTGCTGTTGTCACTGAGACAGGACATGCTGCAGTGTATAACGTAGGAAATTGCTTATTATCTTGATGTTGCTGTGACTCCTGGAGTGTATATAGAGATGTGGCAATTTTTCTCAATAAAATTTGGTGAGATTTTCTGTCATATAAAATCTTTGGTGAACTTTAACTTTAAGCATTAATTTTTTTATAACCAAATTAAATTGGGTACTTTCAAGCATAACATGCTATATTTTTTACTGAGGAAACAGAATTTTTAGCCTTGTCAACAATATCAGGTAATGACTTATGTTTTTTATTTTATTGAAATTCGTTAATAATTGATTGAATTGATATTACAATTTTTTCTGTTGATCTTATTTTTTATTATTTTTATTAGTAACTGAAACTGGAAAATAATCGTATAATTTATCTGTATATCTTTAAATGTTGTAAAGATATTAATAGATTTTGTTAAACAAATTCTGCTGATTGCAGAAAGTTTTTTGTGATTGGAAATGAATCTATTTTTAATTTACTAAATTTACTAATTTAATTGAAATAACACTTCATAATTCTTGTACTTTTTCCATTATCATCATAATATTATTATGCTATCATTAGAAATCATTTACTCTATTTCATTATAAATTTATTTAAATGTAAAGTTTTTAGTAAATAAAGATGACTTTTTTGTTTTGCATATTTCTTCAAGACATCAAAGGTTTTCTGACAAATTTTAGCAAACATTTTCTTTAAAATTGAAACAGAACTTAGCTTATTTTATTACAGATATTCATAAAATTATTAAGTGATGTAGGATAATTTATCATATGTCAACTCTTTATCTACTTGAATAAGACAATATAGATAATACTTTAAATTGTAAAAGTCTTGAAAGACAGAATAGATGTATATTGATAGTTTAGTTGTTTAGAGGATTGGGATTTTATTGAATTATTTGGTTCCAATATCTATTTAAGCAAAATAAGCTTTTTGTATCTAGTCTTAGTTTGTACACATTTGGCTTAAGCTTTCAAATTTTTTAAAATTATTATTAGCAATCTATACACAAAATAAAATGAATTATAATGTGTTTATCCTTTATATTTTAATGTGCATTCAAATTAATATTCTATGAGATAAATTCAATTTTAATATTTTCTATTTTTTTACTTGTTTTCCTTACTTAGCAATTGACTGAATAGAAAAGCAATGTATTTCTGTATTAATCTGTTCCTACTTATATGTGAAGTTGTGTGTTTGAATTATTGATGATATTATTTTGTTAATGTTAAATTATTATTATTTATTACAATTAGAGAATTATCACAATAAGAATTACTCTGTAAGCCAATATCTTAGTTTCTGAATCGGGAAGTAAAAGTTAAAATTATCACAGTAAACTTTTATATTCTTTTTAATGATTTCAAAAACAATACTTTTGTTTTTGATAACTGCTGTTTGAAGTTTTAAAATTTTCTTTTTTATTTAAACATATTATTGTTAAATTATGAAGAAGTTTGAAGAAAACAAAATTTATAACTTTTCATTTGATACAGTAAAAATTGCCTTTAAGAAGATGTAGTCAGTTCCTGACTTATGAAAAACAGTATTTTATTTATTACAGGTTAAGCTAGTATATTTAAAAAAATTATTTTTTGAGTTCAAATATTCACACTTATTATCAGCATAGTGTAACAAATGTCAAATGTAATACTGTTGTGGACATTCTACATAACTCGTTCTTATTTAACTACACTATTACTAGACCTTTAATTCCGGTAACGTAACATTTAATACAATATTGACTACAATTTGTTTAAGAATCTGAAGCAGACCTTGGGTAAGGTTGAAAGCGTTAGTTCAATATTGTATTAAATGCTATGTTACCGGAATTAAAGGTTTAGTAATGGTGTCCATTGGTACCAGTAATTAAACTAGAAGATATCGTTGTTTAAATACAACTACATTTTGGCTTTTCAAGAGTTTCAACTGCTTAGTCCAGTATGGTCATTTTAATTTTAGTATTGTAGTAAAGTTAGATTAAATTAATAAAACTAACAATAAAAATAAGATCAATTCAATTTAAAGATTGTGATACACCTCAGTATGATTATTGATGGCTGTAAACATAGTTATCTTCCAGCATGATAAACTATTGGGTTGATAATTCAATACGTTTAGTAAGCATAAAAATGAATCAGTTTTTATTTACGTTATACATACTATACATAAACAGTGTTAGTTCTCAAAGCAACATATAAGGCTATATCTCTATAGGCTATATATCTCTTCATTACCATTATTTTTTTATGTTCAACTTACAACCAGTTTAAATTACAGTAGGAATCACAAAACAGAAGTTGAACTTGGACTATTTGAAATTGTAAATTATCAAAATCAAATTTAATCAAATCAGAAGACAATCTGTTTTTATTTGGTGACTTGTTTTTCTTTCATTCATATCCATATTATATTATTGTATAATTGTTTATTTTTGAATCTATTTTTTGTTGTTTTGTGCATTCATTCTTTTGAAATGTTAAAATCTAATGTGTGAATATGTGAGATCAAAGCTTAACATGTTAACTGCCACAAGATACCATTTATGTGATATGTTAAAAATTTCTTCTAGTGTTTCAAGGTACAAGGTTTGTGTCTCAGTGACTGATTACATAATATGTTCTATGGATTACCAGTAGTACCTCACAGAGCATGTCTGTAAATGTAGTTTAAGTAAAAGATAATGCAAAACAAACTTGTACCAATCGTTAATTGAGGTACAGTATATGTGACTCAAAGCCTGTGCATGTAAATTTATTTGTCTAAACCTTGAGACATATATACTGTACCTCAAACAAAACGTTCAAGATTAGCATAAATGTTTTTAAAAAATCAATCCAAAGAACAAATTTGGATATTCTAATAGGAAAAGAATATAAATCTGTAGAAAAAAGAGAATGGTCCAGGGGACGTAAAAATTTTCACAATGGTGGTCGTGGTTAACATGTTAATGCATAAATTATTGTGTACTAAATTATTATTTATGATTGATATTGCTATTAATATATGATGATATATCTTAAGTCATTATAATTTAATCAAAACTTTTCATTAGATAGAAATTTCAAACATAAATGGAAGTAGAATATAATATTTTTGTATATAAATTATAATTAATCACATATGAAAATTTCAGTTATATTTTATAATCATTAAAAAATATTTATATAATATAATAACTTTATTTTTTAATATAACTTTGCTAACAAAATTTGTTGGAATTGAAAGTTTGAAATAAGTTATTTAAGCAGGACTTTTTCTATCAGAAATTCATTTCAAAAATACAGGTATACCTCAAGTTATGTCACTCTCGAGTTATGTCGTTCCCGATTATGTGTCGTTTGTCAAAAAAGTATATGGAAAAATAAAAATCAAGTTTAAATCAGTTTATTCGACTTTAAATCCGTCCGCCACAAACACTGAAATCGTAATATCACTAGAAAAGCTTTAAAAGCATATAAAATCATATTAA